>NW_008659808.1:8951-21701 GCF_000695815.1 Acanthisitta chloris | reverse complement strand
ATGCTTGTTCCATGGCATCCCTTGGGTCCTTGGGGACAACAATTTCAGGGAGGAACCAGCACCATTTCCTCACCAGATCCAAGGACAAGGATGAGAAGGCAGCACATGGGAAGAGTCTCATCAGCCTGGTGCTGCACAGAGGGTGCAGGACATGACCAGGGTGCATCAAACTGGGTCCAAGGAGTGATTCCTGTACCTCTCCCCTTACTGGTAGCTGCTGCTGGTGCCTCACCAGACTCCATACACCCTGCAGAGCTGCTTATTTATTTATTCAACTTGGTTTGATGCAAAGGTTAACCAAATCAAACATTGCTGATTCAGTGCAAATGACAGAAGGCTAAGTGGTGTTATCTTTAATTACTGTCAGTGTCAGGGAGAACAGGCCAGGGGGAGGTCGATCTGCTTTGGGGGGAGGGTTGGCAGGTGTGATTTGTATTCAGATGGGGACATCTAGTGACCACCATCACATGCTGCACAGGCTGAACATCCCTGCTCTGTGCCACGGGGATGGAAAGCTGCTCATCCTCTTGGGAAGCAGCTTTGGCACTGCTGATGTTGATGCTGATGCTTTCCCTCACCTTCACCTGCTGCTGCGAAGGGAACCCTTCAGAGGGTGTCCCCAGGGAGGTCCTGCTGCTTCCAAAAAGACTTGTCTCAGGGTCTTCTGTGACTTGCCATGGTGCAGAGCATCTCCAAAGCCAGGTCACCACCACAGGGTCCCTAGCAGGCTCCATCCAGTGGGAAGTGCCATGGTCTAGTAACAACAGTAGAGATGGACTCGATGATCTTTGAGGTCTCTTCCAACCAGGTTGATTCTATGATTCTATGGTTCTATTTTATATGGTGTGGGGCAGGGGATGTGCCCTATGAGCAGAGCCTGGCACAAGTCTTGGGCTTCTCTGGGTGCCCAGGGATGTTCATGGTGACAAGGGACACCCCTGCATGGTGTGTGAGCCTTCACTGCACCCAGCAGGGTGAAGAATAGAGAAACAGCAGGGATAACTCCTTATCCATGGGGTATCTTATCCCAGGATCCCAGTGATCCTAGTTCAGTTCATGCAGCACTGGGCAATGATAACTCCCAGTCCCTCTCCACCTCTGGATACATCCCAACACCATCAGCAAAGTCAACCTGACTCCTGTGCCTCCCTCTGTGCTGTTTCTTCATTCCATGCATGTGTGTGGTCACCTGCAGCAGATGTCCTGCAGGGCAGGTCTGTGATTGCCTTCTGGCCACACACCCCCAGAGTGGGATCTTTGATCCCACAGCTGCTGCCAAGGGGACAACTCCACCCTCTCTCTGCTGTGGCTCTTGTCCTCAATGTTCTCCACTCAGAAAAACTTACCTGAAGACAACAAACAAAGCTTTTTACTTTTATTGATGCTCTAAGGCAAAGATGCTCAGCCAGGCCAGGAGCCACATGTGGTTCAAAGCCTTTCCCCCTCTCATCTCTCACACTCCCTCTCACACCCCCAGACAGTTCCCTAATTTCTAGGTATCTGGTGTTATCATCGAATCCCAGGATGGTTTGGCTTGGAGGACCCTTAAAGCTCAGCTCATCCCACCCCCTGCCATGGGCAAGGGCAACTTCCACCAGCCCAGGTTGCTCCAAGCCCCATCCAACCTGGCCTGGAACACTCCCAGGGATGGAGCAGCCACAGCTTCTCTGGGCAACCTGTGCCAGTGTCTCAGCAACTTCACCGTAAAAAAAACTTGTTTCTTATATCTAATAAGAAATTAGTTGCCTGAGCTCAGCTCATCCCACCCCCTGCCATGGGCAAGGGCAACTTCCACCAGCCCAGGTTGCTCCAAGCCCCATCCAACCTGGCCTGGAACACTCCCAGGGATGGAGCAGCCACAGCTTCTCTGGGCAACCTGTGCCAGTGTCTCAGCAACTTCACCGTAAAAAAAACTTGTTTCTTATATCTAATAAGAAATTAGTTGCCTGGGAGCAAAGCCTGATCCCACCTGACTCCAACCTCCTGTAATTGTAGAGCCTCCTGAGACTTCTCCAGGCTAAATAATCCCAGTTCCCTCAGCCTCTCCTCATCAGATGTGTACTCCAACCCCTTCCCCAGCTCCATTCCCTTCTCTGGGCATTCTCCAGCACCTCAATGTCCTTCTTGAAGTGAGGGGTCAGAACTGGACACAGCACTAGAGGTTCCATCACAGGTTGTGTGATGACATCTGTGGATTGTGGACAGGTCTCACCAGCCAGGATGGAGGATCAGAGGTGTTTGAGTGTGCTCAGTGGTGTAGGAAGTAACATACTTCATTGCTCAGCTGGAAAATTACCTGTGTGCTTTAGGACAGCCCTGGAGACCAAGGACTTTCCTTCCTGCACATCCCTATGATGTTCCCAGCACTTCACAATGTCACTTGCTCTACCTTCTCCATCCAGAGGAGAGGGATAGCAATGTGATCCCCACCAAACAGCACCACCTGAGAGCAGATAAATGCTCAGCATTTATTGGTGTCTCTAGTCTAATCTCTGCAGGAGATAATGGTGCCAACAAGGCAGAGAACAGTAAACCACCACAACCAGTGTAAAACTCACAAACCAGTTCCTGCCATGAATGGTGATTAAAGAATAAATAAATCCAAAAGACTATCTGAAGTATAAAAGCCACTTACAATTTATAGCCATAACTCTGATCCTTAGCAAGTTCATCCCTAAAAGAATTACACTGCTAGTGTATTTTGGCTTGTTGAAGCTTCTTCCCAAGTTGAACGTAAAAGGAGAAATCATAATTTGCAGCACATAAATTTCCCAGCACCTTAAACTGTCTCTTCACTGAATTACCTCAGAGGACCAAGTAGAGGAAGCTCTGTGTTTTTCCCAAGGAGCAGTAAATCCATACAGCCTCAGAGAGGTTTCAGTGCCTGATGTTGCTTGGAGAAAAACCATCCTAATAACTGCTCTGTTACCTACCCATTCATTAGCAGCAATTACACCACATTATTTGGACAAATTGCTGTTGAAAGATGTAACCAAGCTAGAAGGCCTTGGTTTAATTGAAAGCACTTTTTGCTCTGATTACTCATGGCCCTGTGTTATAATATCAATGACCTGCAGGAGCAAATTGTTTCCCCAGAGGGTTTGTGTTGGTAAAACTCTGCTGGAAGGCACAGCTTTCCTCCTGCTTTTGGGAGGCTTCAGCTTTCACACTCAGCACCCAAGGGGAGGTAAGGAAAAAGTGGTCAAGGATGTTTTACACACCCCAAGGAGAACATTGGATAAATCATTTTGCTGGAAGGTCTGAAGGAACTTGGGATTTGGTGGCAACATGGAGAGAAGGACTAGTCATATGTAGGATCATAGAATCATGGACTGGTTTGGGTTGGAAGGATCTCTAAAAGTCATCTAGTCTAACCCCTTGCAATGAGAAGGGTCATCAACCACATCAGATTGCTCAGAGCCCCATCCAAGCTGAATTTGAATGTTTCCAGGCATGTGGCACCTACCACCTCTCAGGCCAACCTGGTTAAGGATGCAGCAGCAAAGAGAGGGAAAACAAGTCCCATACCTAGAAGAAGGATCATTTCCCAACCTGCAGCAAGGAGCTTTTCTATGAGCTCATCACTCCACAATTTGGGACACACAGTGTTTTCTTTTCATTGTGTGCAGCATCTTTTGTTTGCAAGATAAGCATGTAATTAGCTGAAAGAAAATGCAAAGAGAGCCTCATCTAGCTGGTTTCCATCTTGCTGCCCGTTGGCAATCCATTAATGAAGCCTAATTACAACGTCAAAAGCCTATGTTTTAGCCCAGTGACTAATTGACTTTGGAGATGCAAGAGCTCCTTTGTTGTTTTAAGCCAGGAGAAGTGAGAGGGGAGGAAAAAGAATTGTTAATTACTTTAGTTCTGCTTTATCTGTAACATAAAACAAAATATTAGTTACAGAAGCAATTCTGTGCCTGACAATATATCTTGGCCCCTCTGTCATTGTGGAGCACTGGAATGAAAAACTTTCTTTTCTGGTTGCTATTTATGGCCCTCTCTGATGTTGAGTTCCTTGAGGAGGATTTTACTGTGGGAAGTAGGACCTGGTGATGCCAAAAGTTTTGTTTGGATTGAGGTTTTCAGTGAGTAATAACCATAGGATAGAGAAATATGGAGATAAACTAGGAAGGAGACCTAGGGAAAACCAGATATAGAATGATAGAACCATCAAGATTGGAAGAGACCTCTCACATCATTGAGTCCAACCCTCAACCTGTCCCTGCTGTAACCCCTAAACCAGATCCTCCTGTGCTTCCAGATGCCTCTTAAACCCCTCCAGGGATGGTGACTCCACCACCTTCCTGAGCAATATCCCAGTGCCTGAACACCCTGACAGGGAAAACTTTTCCTCCTATCTGTCTAATGGTATCTAGATAGATATAGAAAGATATAATCTTGGCAGCAGAGGTGACTCTCTTGCCCTGGGTGAGGTTTTTAGGTTAGTTGCATAGTTTGAAGGAGTTGTTATCATTTATAAAGAGAAGTAGACTCAGGTGTTGCCTCTAAAATGTGCACATTGAGTTTGCCCTGTAGGATGTGTCTCTATTGAGACACAAATGTGACATGAGAAGCTCAGGCTTAGAGCTCTAGATTTTATCTGTGTGAAAGGAGTGGAGAGAAGTCTTATCCCTACAAGTTCAGGATTTGAGTTAGTGCCTGACTCACCCCTGTGCCTCCAAGAGATGATTTTTTTTGTAAAAGAAGCTTTTTGTTTTGAAAGAAGGTTCTCACTTTCTCTAGGGACCTGGTTCTACTCTTGCATTGAATTAAGAGGTTGAACTGAGCTGAAGGTTTTCCCACCCACTAACAAGGTGTTGTTAGGGAATTACCTGAAATTTCACCCAGAGGAAGAAATCCACTCTTCAAATTTTACAGCAAACTTTTAATATTCCCCCCAAACACATCTGCTGTGGTGACATTCCTGAACAGGCCATGATCTTCTGAAAAGCTTTGCACATAGTCTCAAGTATAAATATTTTGATACAAAAAATAAACCAGAAACCCCCTCCAAAGCCAATCAATGCCTTGTGCTCACATTCAATGGGGCATGATCAGGCCATGGACAACCACAGCCCTGTCCCTCCCTGCCTGGCCAGGATACAGCTGCAGGAGACAGGCAGCCTCAGGTGCTTCCAGTCCACATTGCTTCTTGGTCTTGCCAGTGCTGGGAATCCAGGAGCAGAGTCTTAAAGGTCTTGAGATGAACTTGAAGGTGCTTAGAGGTGTGGGAGAAGAAGGAAGCAGTGCTGGTCAACACAGCAATCAAGGCACTGCTTCCAGCAGCAGCTCCAGCAGCAGTTCCATGTGTTTTTGGTGCTGATGATGCTCCAGTGGAGGATGTGGAGACCAGAGAGCTGAGGAGCAGGGACATATCTCCTGGGCTGGAGTGACAGCACTGCCCTGTGTTACACAGAGCCACAGCTCATGGCACAGCATCAGGACTTCTCCAGAAGAGATGTAGCTCAGGTGCTCAGACACTGAGACACTGCAAGGCCATTCACTGGCTGGGAAAGCTGAGTTTTATTCCTTCTCCATTGTGCAACAGCTGTGGATAAACCCAATGAGCAGCACAGTCTTGCTTAGCCTATCCTACCTGCAGCACCACTCAGGGATCATTGCTCTGTTTCACCTACTTACTGACAAACTCCTCATGGTTACAACCATAAGGTGATCAGCTCTGGCATTTTCCACTCAGCATCTGAGGTGATTTGAAGTCCCTTGGACCTTTAAATTAAATTAGCTCATGCATAAGAAACAAAAGCTGCAGAAGAAACACAGCAAGGCTTCACAGAAATCAATATCAAGTACTTATGAACACACACATATATTAAGCTTGAAATCAAACCCCCAAATCTTTCCAGTTTCTTTTGTTATAGGCACTCTATAGGATGCAACAAACATTAGCATGGCCTAGCTCTGGGTCACACACAGTGCTCTGTTATACAATGTCTGCTCTACTGCTATATTTCTTCCCTTAAAACAAATGCAGGTGACTAGACTCTTTAACAAATACAAGCTGCCCAGAGCACTGTGCCTCAGCTGCCTCCAAGTGAAGGAATTCTAGGTCTGTTACATTTGGAAGGATGTAAATAATACTATGTTGGGGTCTTAGATGATCTTGTTCTCCAGAGCTTCAATCCTTTTGGCCACAGCTTCCAGTGAGCAAGAGTTAAGGAGAAAAAAATCAGTGTATGTTGGGAGAGTGACTTTACAGGGAAAGTGCTAGGCCAAGGGGAAAAGGTTTGGACTAAAAGAGGAGAGATTTAGGTTAGATGTGAGGAAGGGATTGTTCCCTGTGAGGTGCTGAGGCACTGGCACAGGTTGCCCAGAGAAGCTGTGGCTGCTCCATCCCTGGGAGTGTTCCAGGCCAGGTTGGATGGGGCTTGGAGCAACCTGGGCTGGTGGAAGGTGTCCCTGCCCATGGCAGGGGGTGGAATGAAATGATCTTTAAGGTCCTTCCAACCCAAACCAGTCTGGGATTCTATGATCAATGTTCCAGTCCTCCCTGACTGGTAGAACAGATGAAGATTGGACTGGTGCTGCCTCGCTGGGAACAGGTAGCAGAGGGAATCTGTCATCACCCACTCTGGCATTTCCAGAGCTGTTGAGGCTGATGAACTTCTATGGAAGGTAGAAAATGTCCATACACACACACACACATACAGAGTCACACACCTATACATTCACTCTGAAAGGAAGAGTAAAAGTGAGACTGATTGGAGAGTGTTTGGATGGACTGATCAGGAGTTCCTGACCTCCAAGAGTTCACGTTGTCTAAAGAGCAGAACAAAGTGCTTTTTTTTGGAGTTCTATTGTGTGTCCTGGCAATTTTCTGCTCTTTCCACTAATTGCTTTGCATGATGTGCTTGGGAGCAGCAACCACTGGGTGAGAAGCACTGATTTGCTCTGACCTTTTGCATAACTAAAGTCATGGATTTCACTCAATTGGAGTTAAAGAAGAGAAACTAAAGTGTGTGACTGCCAGAGCAGAGCACAAAAATGTGGGAAGAAATTCCAACATTGCTTTCAAGATTACATCCTCTCCTTATTCTCAGGAGGGAAATATCTCCCCAGCCCTGTGGGAGCCACCCCAAGGCTTCAGGAATTCCTCTCTCCAGGAGAAGTTGGAGTCTTACAACTTTTCCTTTCTCTTGATTCTCTTTCAATCACTCATTCATGGTCTTTGTACACTATGACAGGACCAAGCATGGTAGGATGAAGTCCCATCAGCTCTGTTCAGATGGGATCCAACTCACCTCACTGGAGATGTTTGCAGTGAGCAGCTACATGAGATTTTATCTCCTGGAACAGAGTTTTAGCCAGCTGGGCCTGCCAGATAATAGATCTATCCATCTGGATCTGTCCATTGGATATCTGGACCTGCCAGATATTGGATCTATCCATCTGGATCTATCCATTGGATATCTGGACCTGTTAGATATTGGATCTACCCATTTGGATTTATCAGTTGAATATTTGGGCCTGCCAGATATTAGATCTCTCCATCTGGATCTATCCATTGGATATCTGGACCTGTTAGATATTGGATCTACCCATTTGGATTTATCAGTTGAATATTTGGGCCTGCCAGATATTAGATCTATCCATCTGAATTATTCACACCACCAACTCTCCAGTCAGAGGTGTTTTGCTGTAGGAGCCTCCCTTTCCCACCAGTCTGTGGAGGAATTTAGGCAGCAGCTTGGATGTTTGCTCTGAAGACACTGACCATCACAAAGAGAATTCCATCCAGGGAGCTGTAATGGGGGAGAGGATCAGCTGTAGAGGTGCACCAGTAGTTTTGTCTACCAACAGCCTAGTGCTGCTCACAGCCCTCACAGGACCTGCAGACTGCAGTCCCATGCATGACCCACCTTCACAGAATCCCAGAATCTCAGAATCATTGAAGCTGGAAAAGACCTCCAAGGTCATTGAGTCCAACCTTTGACCAATGACCACCTTGTCAACTAGACCAGAGCACTAAGTGCTACATCCAGTAGCCCAAGTGTCTTGTTTCCAGCTTCCTGAGCACCTCCCCAACCTCCTTCCCCCAGGAGGAGATTTTCCCCACTGGTGTCTCCAGAAAGCACATGCCAACCCAAGTTCTGGACAGAGACAACTTCCAAAGGATATATTTTTGCTGCAATGAATTGATGAGGTCTTCTACTTTGGTCTGGAACTTCACAATAGATTTACATTCACATGGATCTTCCTCTGTGGGTTGAAATATCAAGAGACAACTTCCAAAGGATATATTTTTGCTGCAATGAATTGATGAGGTCTTCTACTTTGGTCTGGAACTTCACAATAGATTTACATTCACATGGATCTTCCTCTGTGGGTTGAAATATCAATGAGTTGAGTTAAGTGGCACAAAAAAATAAAGGATGTAAAAATAACTGAGACGAGGGAAATAGAACAATTCTTATTTGATTTGTCAGAAACAGGAAGGAAATCAAAACCTAATTTGAAGTGCTGGAGCAGGTCCAGAGAAGAGCAACAAGGCTGGGGAAGGGACTGGAGCACAAGTGCCATGAGGAGAGGCTGAGGGAGCTGGGGGTGTTCAGCCTGGAGAAGAGGAGGCTCAGGGGAGACCTTAGCACCCTCTGCAACTCCCTGACAGGAGGTTGGAGTCAGGTGGGGGTTGGTCTCTTCTCCCAGGCAACCAGCAGCTGGACAAGAGGGACAGACTCAAGCTCTGCCAGGGGAGGGTTAGGTTGGATATTGGGAAGAGATTTTTTCCAGAGAGAGTGATGAATCATTGGAATGTGCTGCCCAGAGAGGTGGTGAATTCACCATCCCTGGAGGTTTTCAAGGTGAGACTGGATGTGGCACTTAGTGCCATGGTCTAGTAACCATGGTAGGGTTGGACTTGATGATCTTGGAGGTCTCTTCCAACCTGGTTGATTCTATGATTCTGACTCCAATCTCAGATGACTACAGAACCTCACATTTTCCTGCTGCATAGACAGAACATGCATGAAAAGCCTTTCTGGATTTCCATTTTCCTGAAATTCCACTGGGTTCTACTCCTGACACTTAAAATTTGCCCCCAAAACTTGAATCTGACTAAATTCAGCCCTCAAAACCACCTCTGTCTCCTCAATAACAGCACATAAAAGTCAGAGACATTGGTTACCACCTGAGAATCAAGACCTGTTTGAGTTTTGCCTCAACATTCAGTTAATAATTTGCTAATTTATATCAATAATTGATATATCTTATTCAAGAAAAATGAACTTCAACTGGAATAGGAGTAAAAAAGGGTGGGAAAAGCAAGGAGGTGTTGACAAACCACAGTGGAAGGAGGAAATAGAGAAAGACTTGTGAAAGGAAAGGACATCACTTGCACAAAACCCACTGGGATTAACCCAGTCATGAGCAAACTAAAGCTGGATATTAGCAGAAGATTTCCAGCTATTTGCTGAGAAATACAAGTTGGCACTGGAAATCCAACAAAGGCAAATATTTCCTTTCCTTTCTTTTTGATTTTAATACTCCAATGTTAATATATTTACCCAAATTGATTTTTTGGGTTTTTTTGTAAGCAAATAATGTTTGGGAAATTCGCTTTTCCTTTTGCTTTTTGAATGCTGAAGCCTAAATGTGTTTGCTTTCTTGAAAGGGATTTAAATACAATATCTTGGGGGTTCATATAGTTTCCATCATCTTCCTCTTGGATTGACTCCTAGTTTTTAAAGGAGCCATGGTAAAGAGGGTCTATGCCTTGCAAATCTGATCCCAGGCTCTGCAGCCACAGAACCCTGGATGGTGTTGTCCCTCTCAGATATCTCCAGGAAGAAAGGAGTATCCCATCTTTAGGAATCTGGGGAACAGGATGCCCCAGGATGGGTGCAAAGATCCCAGTCTAATTTTCCTAAGGCAAACCCCCTAAATTCCTGAGTACCTTTTGTCAACTACTGCTAGCCCACTAATAGTTACATGGATCTCTCTTGGGTTTGGCACAATATTTGGCACAGAATTTTAGAGGTTGGAATGGAGATCAGAGATCATCCAGCCCCAACCCCCTGCCCTAGGCAGGGGCACTTCTCACCAGAGCAGGTTGCTCAAGGATTTAGCCAATTTGGCTTTGAACTCTGCCAGGGTTGGACCATCCATAACCTCCCTGGGCAACTTGTTCCAGAGTCTCACCACCCTATGATTTCCTCCAGCTGATGCTGTAGAGCATCTCCTCATGCCATGAGAGCAGTGGAGATCTCTGCACTGAGTGGGGCTATTTGCACTCAACAGCAGGTTGGGAAGTCGAGCTGAGCTTGGCAGAACTCTCTTGGGATCTAATGAGCCTCATCAGAGCTGTGTGCAGTTCTGTTGCTGGAACTGGAAGGAAATATTTGCCTGGCAGGATAAAGGAGCACCTGGACAAGGCTGTGCCAGGTTCCTGATGAGCTTGGCAGTGCAGCTCTGAGCCATGCTGAAAGGTATTCAGTGTCTTAAATGAAGCCTGAGTGTTTGGGATGTGCTATGATCTGCCTGAGCAAGCAGCTGCACTACCAAGGGCCAATATTCCATTAGAGGCATAGGATTCCTTCAAAATAAGAATCTAAAATAACCCTGAGAGTTCATTTTTTTAATCATTTTTAGACTCAAGTTATTTACAGCTCAACATGCTTTAAATTCTGTGCTCTTTTTACCTCTTCTGGTCACGTCTATCTCCCTCTCAGTCCTCTCTCAGCCTTTGCTGCACTGCACTATCCAGAATGAGCAACTTAGCATTCATGTTGCCCAAATTTAGCCACCTACAAGTCATTTAGAAGACACCAGATGCTTATTTCAAGTAGAAATGTGTCCCTCCTGTGGTGCCTGTTTGGCTGGAGAAGCAGCCAGTGGTTAGGGAGCTTCAACTCAGGTCCAGTTTTGGGCTGATCTTCATGTTAAGCCAAATAAATGGCCTTGGCTTCTCTTTTAAGAGATCTCTTCTCTCCTTATGTCACTTTTGGCTATTCTCAGGGTCTGGGACAGCCTGAATTCATAATTTCTGGAGAGAAAGGGGGATAAAGTGGGAGAAAAAGGGAAGGAGAAGGCAGTTTGTGCAAGGGGAGGGGCTGAGGTAAAGGTGTGACTGTGATTCAGGTAACCACCCAAAATGTTGATGTCTCCTTTCATGTATTCTGCCAAATCCATACACTGAGGACAGAGAGGTTTTGGGAACATCCACCTAAAGGGATATTTTCATCCTTCAGCTTCCAGCCTTCAAATGCTGTGACCTTCTCCCTCCCCAGTCCCCAACTCTCACCAACACAGATCTTCATCTGTAGCTTCTTCCCAATCTTGCTGATGGTCCTGAAGTCAGCTGTGTAGAAGTAGTGCTCAGCTACTGGCTCTGAAGCAATTTCCCTCAGCTCATCCTCCACTGCATTGCCAACTCCCACAGCAAACATCCTAAAACCTGGGAGCAATGGGATCCTGTCAGTGGGATAACCATGAAGCTGTGCTTGTCCCATCCCCCTGCCAGGCTGTAGATCCTTTAGCACTTCTGGTCCCTCAATCTCCACACAACTCTGCAGATGTTAACTAGGAAATTAACCCAAGTCTCATTCTAAGTTACTTATCCTCCAGAAATAACTTATGGGCAGATACTGCAGATTTCTGTGCAGGGATGAGAGATGAGGAAGAGACAAGGCATAAAATCTTAACATCACAGAGAAATAAATTCTACAAATACAGTTTATCAGGACCTTTTGCTTTCTGAGAGCTGAACAGCCACATAGCATGTCACTTTGCTTTGTAAACATTGGCTTTGCACGAGCTCCTGCCTGACCTTTATGATTATGTTCTGGCCCTGAGTCCCATCTAGTGGTGGAGACTGAAGTTAAAAGGAAGGAAAGGATTGAACAATTTATGAGTGAATCCACATGGGCTGTGTCCATTTAACACTGAGATGGCAGAGCCTGGGAACCTGCTCAGCAGGGCAGGAAGGGGCAGAGCTCAAGGTATTAATATTTCATGGGTTTGAGACATAGAAATATATCACTTTATGGCCAATGTGCTCTCCTTCTGTAACAGGCAAAACTGAAGGAAGTTTCTTCTTAGGGAGTTGGCCTAGGAGTCCATGGTTACTCCTTAACCTGTGTTTCTGCTCTGTTTATTGGTTTATTTCTTCCTTTTTTCTTCTCCAGGCCTTAAGGCCAAGCCACACTTGGCCTTACACCTCCAGTTATGCTCCAAGGAGCTCTCATAGTCATCTTTACCTCATGAGTGCCACTGATGCTAAGCTGGTTTTCCTTGCCAAGCCCAGACAAATCCCAGACTGGTTTGGGTTGGAAGGGACCTTAAAGACCATCTAATTCTAATTTTAGGTTGGACTTGATGATCTTTGAGGGCTTTTCCAACCTGGTTGATTCTATGATTTGATTCTATGATTAATTCCACCCCCTGCTATGGGCAGGGACACCTTCCCCTAGCCCAGGTTGCTCCATCCAACCTGGCCTTGAGGATGCTCTAACCTTGCAAGGATGGGACATCCTCAGCTTCTCCCTGTGAGTTACTTCACATTTGTGTGGAGCTGGTTAGGCTGGTGTACATCCCATAAGGAAGTGTGTGCAACTCCATCCTGCCCAGCAGAGACACCTCCAGCAGACACAAATCAAAGAGACAGAGAGGCTGTGGGAACTAAAACCAGCTGGTGACAAACTAAAATTCACCTGAACCCTAGACTGAGTTGTTCCAAGCTCGTTATGAGTCAGGATAGTCAGGCAATATCTCCACACAGTCACTCTGTAGTAA
>NW_008659808.1:4210-8865 GCF_000695815.1 Acanthisitta chloris | reverse complement strand
CAAAGGAAAAAAAAAGCCACTAAAACTTCAGAAGACCTACCTGAGTCTTTGGCTTTCTTAGCAGCATCTGTGATATAATCTTGTGACCGTCCATCAGTGAAGACTATGCCCACCTTGGGGACCCCAGGCCTAGCTCCATTGATGAGGGCAAAGGAGCTGTCAACAAGGTACTTCAGAGCTTGGCCTGTCATGGTGCCTTTCTCCATGTAGGACATCTTCTTTACTGCTGCTTTGATGTCCTTCTTGTTCTTGAACTGCCCCAGTGGAAACTCCTGTCTGACAGAACTGGAGTACTGAACTAGGCCAACCTGGGCCTGTTTGTCTGACACCTCCAGAGAGTCCACAATTTGGTTGATGAATTTCTTCACCAGCTCAAAATTCTCAGGTCGAACACTCTTGGAGCCATCGATCAGGAAAACAAGATCCAGAGCAGATCCCAACCCACCACTGCAAGCTGAAGGAAAACAGGAGAAGAAGGCAAAAGAAGTCAGCAACTAAGACCTCAATTATGTAGGAAAATATAACTTTAGTGCTATTTTATTGCTAATGAAATAGGTTTAATCAACCAAAACTCAACAACAGTTCATGTTTTCAAAATGATTCTTGGTTGTGAGTGGATGGTTTCCTCTTCTGCCTGTACTGAACAGAACATCTCTGCCTGGCTCAGTCCTGTCCCCACCAGACAGACCATTCAGCTCACAGCTCAGCTCAGTGCAAATGAAAACCATCACTTACCACTGCAGGTCTTGCCATCAGTGTTGAGTGTGAAACCCTCCTTGCAGGCACACTTGTAGGCTCCAGGGGTGCTGACACAGATCTGCTCACAGTCGTGGTCCCCAGTGGCACACAGGTCAGACACCACTGTAAACAAAGGTGTGGATTAAACTCAGAGACTGAGCCAAAGTTTCTCCACCCAGACCCAAAGTGAGATACTTGTCCCATAACTAAATCCACTCTGCTGCAAGACAAAGAGCAGAGGTCATTGCTCTTGAACAGTGACTGAGGTCCAAGAGGAAGGAGAAACTTTCACAAGTCTCCTGACTCCAAGACCAGAAATAGTCTCCACATTAAGGGCAAAACCCACCTATGTGTTGAGTATATCACAATACACTTCACCCTCCAAAGCTCCTGGATGAGATTTGCTTTCCAACAGACCATCAGGACTGGCCAATACCCATTTTTCCAGCTCTAGTGCAATTATGATCAGTGACTTCAGCCCCATTGTCTTTCCTGGATGGGATTCATGTGTGAACACACTTGGAATACACTCCAGAGCTCCCCTCACAGTGCAGCCTTCAAATCCACTCTCTACAAACATTCCTGCCTGCTGATCCCATCCAGGATCTGACTCCTGAGCCACTGAGCAAACAGGAGCTGAATTGTAGCACACTGAGCCAGCAGAGTTGGGTGACTGACAACACCATCACAGCTACAGCAAAGAGGATGGAAAACAAACTGGAATGTAAACAGATCTGGTTGAAGCAAATCCATTTACAAACATCAGGGAAATGTGTGCAGAAATCCAAGCACTGAGTTCTGTCAGACCAATGGGAAGTGGTGCAGAGTCTTCCAGAGTTAAGGGGTTTGTGATGTCAAGTCATTTGTGTTCTGCTCTGCATGGATTTTCACAGTTTCATAGGATGTTAAGGGATTGGAATGGAGCTTAGAGATCATCCAGCCCCAACCCCTGCCCTGGGCAGGGACACCTCCCACCAGAGCAGGTTGCTCAAGGCTTTAGCCAACCTGCCCATGAACACTGCCAGGGTTGGGGCAGCCACAGCCTCCCTGGGCAACCCGGGCCAATGTCTCACCACCCTCACAGGAAAGAATTCCTTCCTAAGATCTAACCTAAATTTCCCTCTTTCCATTTCTCCCCATTGCTCCTTGTCCTGTCCCTGCAGCTCCTAACACAGAGTTCCTCTGCAGCTTCCCTGGAGCCCCTTCAGCTCCTGGCAGGTTGTTCTGAGCTCTCCACACAACCTTCTCTTCTCCAGGCTGAACAGCTCCAACTCTCTCAGCCTGTGGGGAAGGTGCTCCAGTACAGGTGGAGATGTGTGCATGGAAAATGTGGGAGTGGGAGAGCTGGGTCAGGTCACAGAGGGACTAAGCTGTGACTCTCTGGATTTTGTACTTCTTCAGGCCTTCCCACTTCCCATGTCTCATACTGTGGCAGCACTGGTAGATCTTCCCAGCCTACATGCAGTTCATATCATTAGGAATATCCCTCACCATGCAGCTGGATGCAACTCTGAGCTCTCAGACTCTTGGAAGCCTACAGAGATCTTGTTAGCCTAACCCATGGTTGGGTCACAAGGCTCTCCCTTTTTTTTCCCATAAGTTTGTGTTTTTCCATGCCCTATGGAAGCAGCTTGGGCAGAGCTCAGAGTTGTCCTTGCTGTCAGTCCCCACACACTGTGCTGTGCCTGAGCAGGTGGTGGTTGGGTTCATCTCCAGGGCTGGTTTGGGGCAGTTGCTGCAGAGCATGATAAGAGCTGACTTGGCAGTTCCTATGGAGCTGTTCTCTGCTCCCTGCCATAATCCTTCTTGCAGTGCTTTCCTTGGATGCATCCCTGAGGGGTTTTACCATGGGGAGAGCTTTGTCAGCTGCATGTTATGAATTTGGAAATCAAGGCATGGAAGGACTTTTGCCTCTTTATCTTTTGGAGTGACATCAATGCCAGAGCTTCAAAACACTCTGTCAGGCCTCTCTGTCTCTGGCTGACTCCAATTCCAGGGCAGCCAACACAAACTCCCACAAATATTCCTGGCTGGGATTCCACCTTCTCCAATTTGTCTCCATCCTCCCATTTGTCTGAAGTATTTGCTTGCTCTTTCATGAGCTTCTGCTGCAGTAACACCTAATAATTCATGACTCACTTTATATTATCACCTGATTCTCATACATGACTCACTTTAGATTCACAATTCTCCTCCTTTCTACAGAGGAGGAAATATCCCTTGACAAAAAGTTGTTTCACCTTCAGCATTTGCAGCCTGAAAGTTGAAGCAGGAAATTTTCCATCTTTTGGAGGAATTGGTCTCAGGGAGTTTTGCAGGTCCAGCTGTGTGTGTGTGTGTTTGCAATGCTGTGCCAGAGGCACTGGGATGCATCACACCTTCTGAGAGGTGTTGCCACACACCTCTGCATCCAAGGGATGGAAGTGCAAAGCCCCCAGACCTCTCCTGCTGACATAACATGGATATTTATAGGCCACTTCCTCCAGCCTTGTGGGTACATTTGAAAGCAATAAAGTCTTCTCAACCCATTCAGCAGCTCAAGGAGGAGTGAATATGTGTGTAGCATAGTCAGGCTCCTTTGATATGCTGTGCAGAAAGCAGTTAAATCCTGCAGCAGCCAGGAGAGATTCCTCTTTCCCAAGGCTTCCAAAACCAACAGCATAGTCAGGCAAAGGCAGCTCATGAAACCATCCCTGGGAATTCAGGACACAACACTGGTGGGGGAAATTACAAGCCAAATGCTCTGAACTATGCAGAAAGGCTTGAACTTAAGGGCAATGATTTTAGCTGTATAAAAATCAGGTTTTTCCATGTTGTTTTTCAGGGCCTCAAGGAGTACCAGGGTCATGTTGACAAACTCTTCTGTGCCACTGAAAGCTGGAGACTTCTTTAACTAAACCTGAAATTCCCTGAACAAAACCTGTAGTTCTTGAAAGGCAACTTGAAAGAGCATCTGTGCTCCACACAGCTCCCTGCTCCTGCAGACCCAAGTATCATGGAACCAGAGTATGTTAAGGGGTTGGAATGGACCTTAGAGATCATCTAGTCCCAATCTCCTGCCCTGGGCAGGGACAAATTCTCCAAGTCCCTGTATTTGCCTTGGAACAAAGGAGCAGGTGGATGAAGGATGATCACATGTACAACTTCCATGTGAAAAGACTGGAGAGGGACTTTGGAAAAGGGCATGGAGTGATAGGACAAGAGGGGATGGCCTTAAGCAGAAGGAAGACAGGGGTAGTTTGTATATTGGGAAGAAATTGCTCCCTGTGAGGGTGCTGAGACACTGGCACAGGTTGCCCAGAGAAGCTGTGGCTGCTTCATCCCTGGGAGTTTTCCAGGCCAGGTTGGATGGGGCTTGGAGCAACTTGGGCTAGTGGAAGGTGTCCCTGCCTATGGGACATCTTTCCTAGATCATCTTTCAAGTCCCTTCCAACCCAAACCATTCTATGACCCTATGACAATCTTGCTGGCAGCTCCTTACAGCTCTTGGCTAGGAGCTCAAGGCTTGTGGCAAGGACTTACCACAAAAAGCTTCTTGAAACTTGTGTGTCAGCTTCTCTATCACACTGTAGCTCTCCACGTAGTCCACATGCTCATCCAGAGGTTCACTGGCGATTTGCCTCAGCGTGTGCATGTCCACGCGGCCAACGCCGATGGCAAAGATCTCGATGCCAGCAGCTCTGGCCCTGGCTGAGACATCCTGCACCCCATCCTGGGGACGTCCATCCGTCACCACGATCGCCACCTGCACACACAAGGGCAGAGGAAGGGGTGTGTTGGATGTGTGCTTTGGGAGCAGCCCTAGGAGAAGGACTTGGAGGTTATGGTGGATGAAAAACTCCCCATGAGCTGCAGTGTGAGCTCAGAGCCCAGAAACTACCCCAGGCCTGGGCTGCAAACAGAGGAGTGTGGCAGGC
>NW_008659808.1:0-4188 GCF_000695815.1 Acanthisitta chloris | reverse complement strand
GAGGAGTGTGGCAGCAGGGCCAAGGAGGGGGTTCTCCCCCTCTGCTCTGCTCTGGTGAGGCCTCACCTGGAGTGCTGCTCACAGCTCTAGTGTCCCAAACAGAAGGACATGGAACTGTTGGAGGAAGGCCAGAGGAGGCCACAAAGCTGCTCAGAGGACTGGAGCATCTCCCCTATGAGGACAGGCTGAGGGAGTTGGGACTGTTCAGCCTGGAGAAGAGAAAGTTGTGTGGAGACCTCAGAGCAACCTGCCAGGAGCTGAAGGGGCTCCAGGGAAGCTGCAGAGGAACTCTTGGTTAGGAACTGCAGGGACAGGACAAGGAGCAATGGGGAGAAATTGAAAGAGGGGAATTGAGACTAGATCTTAGGCAGAAGTTTTCCCTGTGAGGGTGGTTAGACACTGGCACAGGTTGCCCCGGGAGGCTGTGGCTGCCCCAACCCTGGCAGTGTTCACAGCCAGGTTGGCTAAAGCCTTGAGCAACCTGCTCTGGTGGGAGGTGTCCCTGCCCCGGGCAGGGGGTTAGGGCTGGATGATGTCTAAGCTCCATTTCAACCCCTTTCAGACATGCTATGAAACTATGGATGTTAACACCACTGTCACTCGTGGAACAGGCTGGGTTAGTATAGAAGGTTTCATGTTTCTAAAATTATGGAATAAGGAAATCCCATCAGCTCTTCCCATTCTTCAGAGACCACACAAGCCATTTTCACATGTGAAATTGGTTTCTTTCTGAGCTAGAAAGGTTAAACTGCCAAGGACCTGACTGGTTTAATTAAGGGACAACTGGTGCATCTCCTCCCTAGGGAAACCAAAGTAAAGGTTACATAAAACACAAACTCATGCTCAAGCCAAACTCTAATTCTGTTCATGAACCTCCAGCTGACACTAAGGATAACTCTAACTCAGTGTGGGACTTCAAAGGATCTCAGGGAATGGCATGAAAACATCATGACATGAAGACTTTTCCCTATTTTATTGATGGAGAAGCCAAAGCAGAGAGAGGGGAAGGGATCTGCCTGAGGTCAGGCTGTGTGTGAACACCTGCCATGGTTTCTGATTCCCTCTTCCACAGGAAGTCCTATCCCTACTAACATCAGCATTCCAATGACAGCTGATTTAAGTGGGAACTAGATTTCACAGTGAACCTGTGGAGACCCTCCAACATTCCTGTTCCTGCTGCTACTTTGTCCATTTTCCTCTTTATTTTTCTTCTCAAAGTGACATTGTCACGAGACCTTTATGTTTGTTTTTTGCCACTTCTTCTGCTCCTGCACTTTTCCTTACAACTGTTTTATTGGGATATCACTGCCAACTCCAGAGCAACTGACTGGGTGGGATGTAATCCAGAGTGGAGAAATGGAACCAGATGGAGCAGGTGAGCTGCAAAGCAGGAAAAAGACTTCACATCACAAGCAAATATCTTCAGTAATATAGAAAGTAAAGAGACATCAAAAAGGCAGGAAAAAAATCTGTCTGGCAGGAAGAGTGAGGTAGGCTGAGCCATCAGCTGGACAGTGTTTGCTGTTCCCCTCTCTCCATCCTTCTGAAGATGAAATCAGCCCCACCAGCTGCTCAGTTAGGGCACTGTGATGACTGGTTTGCACCTTGGGGGAAAAATGTTGGCTCAACTAAGGTCAGGAGTGGAGTTCCAGGGGTGGAACATCCAAGGGGTGCAGGTCATGGAGATAAAGTGACTCCTTCCACTTTCACCCATCTGTCAGTTGAGGAGTGGATGAATCACAGATTCAGAGATTATCCTGAGCTGGAAGAGACCCCCAAGGATCACCAGTCCAACCCCTGCCCAGGACACCCCAACAATCCACCCTGGGCCTGAGAGCATTGGCCAAACACTCCTGGAGCTCTGTCAGCCTTGGGGCTGTGCCCACTGCCCTGGGGAGCTGTTCAGTGCCCAAACACCTCTGGGGGAAGAACCTTTGCCTAATCTCCAGCCTAACCCTCTGGGGGTAGAATCCTGCAGTGCTAACACAACCTGCTACCCTGCTCAGAGCTTCCCTTCTGTGCAATATATGTGTGAACCAGGCCAAACTTAGAGCTTTCCATCTCTAATTTCAGGTGTTTATCTACACTTCCACAATTCAAAGTTTCTAGGAGCATCACAATTCTGTAACTGGTTACTTCCAAGGGGAAAACTATGAATAAATTCAAGGATTTCTTGTGGCCAAAATAAAGAAAAAGCATCACCTGGGGCAGAAGTCAGTGTGTGTTGTAGTGGAGAATGAAGGATTGTAAGGAGCACTGAGGTTTGTGGAGCAGGAGCAGAGCAGATCCAGAGCTGCAATGGAATCTTCAGCCAGGAGAGAGAGCCCTTGTCTCAGCCCTCAGCACCCACCAGCTTGTTGTGCCTCCTGCAGCACCCTGCAGAGAGGAGAGGGGGGCTGCCAATTAGGGCTTATCAAAAGCCAAGCTGTCAGGAAACAAGATGTATGATCAAGTGGCTCCTGCAAGCAGCACCAGCCTGAGAACAGCTTTGTGTCAGCAGCTCTGTGTCTTCCCTGCAGGGTTTGGCACAGGCTGGAGGTGTTGCATGTCCTCCTGGCATTTCTCTGTCTAGATAAAGTGGTTCTCTAGGTTTAATCAGCTCCTTTCCATCTTCTTGTCAAGGTAGTGTCTTCACCTAAGCCTGAGATAGATACACCCCCCAGGAGGTGTTTGGGAGCAGCATCCACACCTGGATCTGATGGGGAAGAGCATTTTAATGCCTCTGGGTGACAATCTGTTAGAAAGAACTCTGAATTCATGTGTTTTCTGACCTGTTGTGGGAGAAAACAAAACTTCTGGGTATAAGGAGCGTGGATTGGGCATCAAGAATTAATTAATCAGTGGCAAAAATCAATGTAGCAATGAGTCAGACCAAGCCCCAACCCTCCATGGAGCCTGTCAGTCACTGTCACCAGGGCCAGGTGCTTACAGGAAGAGTGTAAGAACTAGAACAGGTAGAAAGTGATTTTGATATCATATTTGGTTGTCTCAAGAACCAGGAAATCCTGATTTTCCCCCTAGGATTCCAACTACAGGCATGTGCCCTCTCTGCCAGCTTGAAGCAATGAGATCGAACAGGAAAAATGCCCTTTTTTTGGTTCTTAAACCTATCTCCAAATCATTTGCAGTCTCATAATCTCTGTAATTCTCTGTGTTATGACCTTGTCGTATATAAAAAGCTGAGAGCCCTACTATGTGCCTTGGCTGGGAAAGAGCAGGAGACAGGTAGGAGGGAAGGAGCAACCACTGGATGCTGACACTGCTCAGCCAGGGGAGGGGAATTAAGAAAGGCTGAACTCTTCTGCTCTCTCAAATAGCTGAACAGAATCTTCAGTTTGCCCTAAGGAAGCTCAGAAAGTTTTGCTTTTTCAAGGTCAAAGCTTGTCCTCAATTTAAGCACCTTTGATTTCCCCCTGAACTCCTAACTTTCTGCATCCCTCTTGTGTTTCTGTTGTCATACAGAAATCCCTCATGTTCTCCTGACACAATTTTTTCCTGGTTAACTAAGACACCAGAGGATTCCTGGGCATCCCCAGGTGTTCCCACCTCAGGCCTGGCATGTGGAGACAACTCAGCAGCTAATGAGGTGGAGGTGTCTCATTATGCCATGGAGAATGTGATGTTCTAGCAGCACTGAAAGAAGAATTGGGCAAAAAAAGCCCTTGATTTGCCCAGCAATGTGACAATCTATTTGTTGTTCTGCCTAAAATGAGATAAAAGTAATTGGGCACCCTGTGGTGGTGGAGAAAGGTATGAACAGACTTTCCTCTGAGCTCCTACAGAAACAAACAGAGCTTTTCCCTGTCCTGGGGTGACATTTGCTGCACAAAGCACAGCAAGACCAAATGAGTTGTGTGATGTTTTGACCAGTGTCCCACGTGGGTTTTAACAATCAACACAGATTTTCACAAGGTCTTGCTGGATTTCTGTTGGGGGAAGGAACTCTGTCCAATATTTCTGGAAGCTTCACCTCCCTAAATTACTGTATGACCCATTCATCTTCCCAGGCACATGGTCTCTAGTTTTTCCTCTGTGAGACATTGGCACAGGTTGCCCAGGGAGGCTTGCCCGGGGAGGCTGTGGCTGCCCCAACCCTGGCAGTGTTCAAAGCCAGGTTAGATGAAGCCTTGAGAAACCTTGAGCAACCCCCAGGGCAGGGATTTGGGGCTGGGTGTTCTCTAAGCTCCA
>NW_008659807.1:55072-60224 GCF_000695815.1 Acanthisitta chloris | reverse complement strand
TGCAGCTCCTAACACAAAGTCCCTCTTTGGCTCTTTGTAATCCCTTCAGATATTGAAAAGTTGCTCTGAGGTCTCCACACAACCTTCTCTTCTCCAGGCTGAACAGCCCCAACTCCCTCAGCCTGTCCTCACAGGGAGATGCTCCAGTGCTCTTAGCAACTTCGTGGCCTCCTCTGCACTTGCTCCAACAGTTCCATGTCCTTCTTATGTTGAGGACACCACAACACAATAGCTGTGCTAGTAGTGATATTTACTTTATAAATGGGCATTGTTTTACTTTAAATAAGCTGCTTTAAAGCCTGTCAATTTTTTAGTAGGAATGTCTTGTCTCATCAGTAATAATCTGATTTATTTCAATGTGAGCCTCTGCAAAAAGCTCAAGATGTTAGACAAATTTCAAGGTCCAATAAACATAAATTTGACAGATGGAACTTGCTGGCATGAGATCTTTAAAATCTTAGGATTGAAAATAGATCAGATACTTGTGTAGATGGTATCTTCAGACCAGCTCCCTAGAATGGAATTGACAAACAGTGAAATCACATAAACTGTTTAGCAGCTGTAGTCAATTCTATGGTTTTGGTATCCTTGGATATCTGTGGGTAGTGTAGCCAGCAGGCAGAACTAATCTAATACTACCCAGCTCACAGATGACATCAAATGATTCCAGTGTTGGACTCTCAGCTCCAGCAGAGCTGCCCCATGTTTTTCAGAGATACCACTGCTAACAGCTTTGGTGATAAAGAGCCCATCAGACCTCTAGGCATCCTCAAGAGGAGCAAAACACATCTGTAGTAGACAGACTGTACTTTCATTTAAATCATTTGCTGATCTTTCCACTATCTTCTTTAAACAAACCTAACTTTTGCTGTAGAAATTGTTCAGTGAGCTTCAAATTAAGGAAATGTCTGCAGATCTATCAGGTATGATAAAGCTGCAGATTGCCATCCAAATTCTGAGATTACTTCTGTGGTTACAGGAATTTTTGTGTAAGGAGACACTGTATGATTGGACTTTGTCCTGAGCTAATTTTTTTTTGCCAGTGCACAAGGATGAACTAAATTGAAGCTAAGCCATCTGTACATACATTATTAGACAAATGAGATAGATGTGAAGTCTAGCAATGCCATGGACATTTAGATTTGCCAAGATTTGCAACAACACTTGCAAAACACTGTGGAATGAGTCACTCTAATGTTATTGACCTAATTTATCATTTCTCATAATATTAACATTGAAGAAAATTCTGGTTAATATACCCTGAACTTTTTCTAGAAACCAAAGATAATCACTTCCATATTGACACTGAAACTGCACAAACAATTCATACTTAAAAAGAATGGGTCTGCATTAAAATATTTGGCAAATTTGCATAAAATCTTAATTACTTGAAGAAAAGATAACAAAATATTTAATTGTTATAAAGCCAACTTGAAATAATGAATATTCTTCCTCTTAATTCACATTTCTACCATTTAGTCATTTTATCATCCCTCTATCATGCCATAAAGTTAGCTGTTGGCTGTTCAGAAAATTGATACAGCAGTAGCAAAGACCCAAAAGTGATGATATAAACCATTCATTTTATATATTGCATCCCCCACTCTGTGTGGATGTCATATTTCTCCAGATGCATTAGCTGGTATCAGGTAACATATTTTGTGCTGTAAACTGCACCAAAGGAGTCTTCTGTAACACACTCATTAGGGAGAAGTGAGCAATCAGGGACTCTGCCAGACTCACAGAACAACCTGAGCATCCTGCAAGTCACTCAGAAAACTGCACATTGCCAGCAATAAGTTGGCAGCAGGTACTTTAACTTGGCCATGATTATTTACACTAAGTGCCATCATTTGTGCTTCCTATGAAAAAAAGAGAAAAAAACCACACTTGACACAAGAGTGTTTGGGTAGAGGAGCATTCTTTGCTACTAGAGTTTTTGTTATCTTGGTTATATCTCATTCTGACACTTTAATTAGAAACTTAGACTTAATGCTTTTATCTTTTCTGTTCTGTGATAAATGCAAGTAGTAGTTCAGTCGTGGTTTCTAAAGGTATTCAGACACTTCAGGATGCAGACAAAACTGCAGTAGGATTTACAAAAGCTCATAGAAACTAATCAGGAATGCAAAGAACTGACTAATTCCAATGCCTGATTACTCTCTCCAAGGCTTAAAATCTCCTTGTTCTAAAATGTAATTTAAAAGTAGGAAAAATAAGTTTGATGATCAGTGAAGGGGTAGTTTTTGTGGGCAGTTAAGTGAAATTTCTTGGCAATATTACAAGTAGGTCTGTTGGATGTATTTTCAACAAAATAACCTCAACTGGATAATAATTTGTGGGGATCATATAATTGATGAGAATGTATCTTTCTGTGAAGTGGTTCCTATGGATAAGGGTGAACTGTTGTTGAATATGAAAAAGATAAATGCCTCAAAATTTAAAATAAAGTCCTTGAAAGCAGTGATGGAGTTTCAAATCCCCTAGTATGGTCAGTGCAATATGTTCTGCATTGATTATCTGATTACAGCACTACTGAATGTCATAGGAGGATTTTCTCTCAGTCTCTTCTCATGACTTGTTCCATTCTATATAAGATATCCATTATTTCCTTGGATCAGATTACTGTAATCAATAGGTTTAAAAGAATCTAGCAGAGAAAGATCTTGGACTAGAAAATATCCCTCCCACTACTAGTGCTCTTAATCATTTAGAAATAGGAGACTCATCTTTTTAGTGAAAAATAGCAAGCTGGTGAGTTTGTGGTGGTTTGGGGATTTTGGTTTTTTTTTTTCTTTTTGCAGTTTTGATCAGAGTGGTGAGAGATTTCAATAACATTTTATTTCAATAAAGTAGAACTCTTACCTTCTGAAAGCTCACATTTACAGCCCCTTAATTCCCAAAAAAGTTCAGCCAGTCTCAAAAAAACAATGGCTATGAGAAAGTATTTGATTTATTATTAAATCCTGGTGTTCTGTAGTCTCTGACATTTTGTGTAATGTGAAATAGTGCTTTCAAGGTTTCAAGAGTTGAAAGATCTAGAGTCCAAGAGGAATATTTTCATTTCTCTTTGCTGCTTTGTTTCTATCTCAGATAAAAATTTCTGAGTGTTCTTTCTTCTCCTAAATTCAGGGAGAGGAAAAGAGGGAACTAGAAACAATTCTCTTCAGACAAATGGGAAAACCTCTTATAAGTAGTCAAAAGTGAAAACTTTGCCTGGCTTCATTCATTACAAGACTAGGTATGTTTAACTCTTCAGGTTCTCAAGAAAAAGAAAGGAATGATATCTTTATTTCCAAAGGGAAGATCTGTCCATCCTTGAAAAAAAATAAATAGAAAAACTACCTGTGCCAATCTGTCAAAACTCTGCCTTCCCAAGGAGAATTTTGACCACCTGGTTCCTGAGGTTTGCAGATGTCAGATTGTATTTTTTTGCTTCCCAAAACTGTTAAAGAAATCTGCTCCACACTAATAGGCTGCTGAGAAGAGTTTAGCAATGAAATAAAACTTGCTATTTGCAGCTGAAACCTCAAACAGATGCCTCCATGACAGTGTGGCTTCTAAATTTTACCAAGCCTGTCTGTATTTAACTTGTGTTCACAGCCTGCAAAATTATTATCTCCCACATATCTCAATGTACATTTGAGACTAAATGGCTGACCAAAAAAACCAGGTGGAGATAACTGTTGGTAAACAAGAGCTCAGACAAAGCTCATCCTGAAGCCTGATGGGATAATACTCCCTTCACTGACTGAAGGTTGTGCATTATTACAGGTACAAGGGAAAACTTAGACTCATAGAACAGAATTATAGAATCACCAAGGCTGGAGGAGACCTCTAAGATCATCAAGTCCATTAAACTGTCACTGCTGCAACCCCTAAACTAGATCCTCCAGTGTCAGATCCAGACTATTCTTCAACACTTCCAGGGATGGTGATTCTACCACCTCCCTGGGCATGAGAGCAGCCCAGAAATTCAACAGTTTGCCCAGAGACCACATTGCATAGCCTCCATCCTTGGAGATTCCCAAAACCCAACTGGATAAAGTCCTGAGTAGGCCAACCTGACCCTATCATTGTCCCTGCTTTGAGAAAGGATTACCTTGGAGACCTCCTGAGATAGTTACTAGATTTTAGAAATCTTTCATAAATATGAACTTTTTTTTATATTTCTCCTCCTGAGATAGTTACTAGATTTTAGAGATCTTTCATAAATATGAACTTTTTTTATATTTCCCAGTTATTTAATTTATACTGTTATTTCTGAACTATTTCTGCCACTGTGCTCTGTATATCTTGGTGAATATAACATACTCTATTGGTTAGCATTACACCTACATAACTCAGAATACTACTCTCACTCTGGATAGATTTATTTGTCAAGCTTTATATATGTGTGTGTGTGAGCCATTCACCCTTGACTCTTATTATAGCAGTGGAGAGAAGTCAGCACTTTTAGGGTGACAGTCATCTTGATCTGTTTTCAATGACTACTTTAGTATGAGATGAATTGCATACAAAAAGTACTCATTTGTCTGAGTTTGGCACTCATTTGGTTTTAAGGATGCAAAAGGTGACTGGCTCAGACGTTGGTGTTCTCACTGCAAATGTTCATATTTGATAAGATCATCTCTCCAAGCCTCAATTGCACAGGTATGAACCATTTCCAACAATCAAGAGAATTACTTGCAGTCCAGTTGTTGAACTTCTTGTTCAGAGTAAAAAGAGAATAAATTACTTAGAGAAAAATGCTGCAATTAAATAAATTAATTATCAAATCATGTTCAAATATTTCTGTCCTATTAAATAGCATGCAAGTATTTAACTAGGAAATTAATGCAATGTTAAAAATGCAAGTGCTCTTTTGACAAGAGCTAGTTAACATTTCATTTATCTAGAAATCAGGAACTTTGAGGACCATTGACCAGCAGGTCAAAGGAGGTGATTCTTCCCCTCTACTCTGCTCTCATGAGACCCTACTTGGAATACTGGTGCCCTCAAGATAAGAAGGACATGGAACTGTTGGAGCAAGTCCAGAGGAGGCCACGAAGTTGATAAGAGCACTGGAGCATCTCCCCTACAAAGACAAGCTAAGGCAGTTGGGGCTGTTCAGCCTGCAGAAGAGAAGGTTGTGTGGAGACCTCAGAGCAAC
>NW_008659807.1:40250-54785 GCF_000695815.1 Acanthisitta chloris | reverse complement strand
TCACAGCCAGGTTGGATGAGCCTTGAGCAACCTGATCTAGTGAGGAGGTGTCCCTGCCCAGGGCAGGGGTTCAGACTGGATGATCTGTAAGGTCCATTCCAACCCCTAAATTCTATGATTCTATGATTTTTATTTCATTACTAACAAACATTTTACAAAATAATTATCTTGTATTATTTTCATTAGTGGGATGAATCTCTTCTTTCTCATGTGAAAATATCCCATTACGTATCTATTTCACTTTTATGACCAAAACCAATGCTTTTATAGGAAGGTCTATGTCAACTATAGCAACTAACAGAACATTTAAGCAAGCCTCTCAAAAACTTAATTAATTTCTGTTTGAATGCCTCCATTAAAATGATTGATGAAATCTTTGATGAAACAATAAACACTTTCATGTAGGTGCCAAACTCAGAGTGACCAAGATGTTAGGTTGACAGATGTAGTAGATCATGTTCCAGGCCTCTTTTTTTTTCCTTTCTGACAAGAGCTAGTTAGCATTTCAATCATCTAGAAATTAGGAACTTTGAGGACCATTGACCAGCATCAGCACTAACCATTGACCTTGCCAAACACTGTAGCTACATTTCTGAAGCTGTCGACAGAATATCTCAGTCAGCTCTGCAGCAAATGTCAGTCTCCAACTCTGCAGTGAAAATAGACTGCAAGGGAAATGATTCATTGCATTCAACTTTGTATCCTAACTGGGCACTGTAGTACCTAAAATGATATGTACTTTGCTCAGTTAAATACTATAATTTAAAGCAAAAATGACAACAACAAAACAACAACAAAAAAAACCAAACAAACCCTCCCACCACCACAATCTTAAGCACTGGACCACAAGTCAGATTTTATTTCATATATACCAGATTTCTTGAAGCCGTAAGCTTGGGCAGCAAGCTGTAGTCTTGAGGCTTTGTAGTATCAAAGGAAACTTTAGGTCTGAGCCCTGCTGTGAAATCGCATTGTGGGTTTATTGTGGTCTGATAGTTCTGCTGGGCAGGGATTTGAACCTCAGCAGAATACCTCTCTCTTAAAATCAGATCTTTTTATAGATTAAAGCCTCAAAGATAAAGAGTCACACAACCATTTTGTTTTCTTCTGACTCAGCAGTACAATAGCCTGAGGTGTTATTCTGAGAATAGGTATTAAGATCAGAGACTCCCTGGGTGAAGTTGTCTCCAAGCTCACCCTGCAAAAAGAAGGGTCACTGCTCAATGCCTTTGGTCATTCCATGGGCCAAGGGTGGCCAAGCATGACCAGGTGTGGACAGGGTGGGAGAAGGGGAGGCAATAGCTTGTCTGTCACCCACTGCACTCATTGGCACCTTCTGCAGCCCTGTGGAAACAGCTATGGAAGTTGGAAAAGTGTCCAGAGAAATGAGCTATGCTTTAGCTGGAATAATAAGCCATGGTTTGTGCCACATGGCAAATTTGTGAACAGGAATGGAAAACTAAATCCATCCAGTGGATTAGTTTAGAGAAAAAACCTTTTTAATACAGGGAAAAAAATCTTTCTGGTAACAAGACTGTACTTTGACCATGATTACTTCTATAGGTAAGTACTGTGGTATGAGATTTGCATTGGGTTATTGGGTGGGGATTGAATTCCAGCACAAGGTGAAAAACATAATTTTTTTTTTTTTTTTTAGAAATGACAGCCAGAAAGATTACTACCCCAGAGTGAACAGAACCAACATGTATGAGACAAGATACAACCCAAGAGAGAAGGTACATTTCCTGCTACAGAGGGATAAAAATACTGCTGTGGATAAAGCTGGTGCTGCACTCCCTGCCACTACAGAGCAAGTTTATACTTCAGGGATTTTTCAAAGACAAATAACAAGAACATGTAAATAAAATGTGAACTCTGTACTGGATTTTTTCCTTGGTAGATCCTGCCTTTTTCTTCAACATGACAGGCCATCACACAAGAAACTTGTGTTTTCCAGAGTTTCACGTGTTCCTACTTTCATATTTGATATGTCATTTTAAATGGTAGAAACCTTTTTCTTTGTTATTGATATCAATTATTTTCTTTTTTTGGAAGTAGAGAGATTTGCAACAAAACATGCCAGAAGGGCCTTGCACCAGCAGCCTTTTCTGAGCTTTCCTCATGCAGTGGAAAGAGCCTAGTGAGAAAATGAATACAGGTAAAACAACCATGTTGTAAAGGATGTAAGAAATCTGACTTCTACGAGTTCCTATGATCTCACAATGCATTCCTGGCAAGTGAGGACCACCAGCCTTTCCTCTAACTGTTAAAAATTTGAAGAAATCCCTCTCTGTTCTTGCCTCTCATCCTGGCTGCTGCCAGCCTAGTGACACAGGCTCTTTGCTAGCATGTGCCTGCCTGGCAGGCAGTGATGCTTGTGTGCTCCTCCCAGGAGGGAACTCTTCCTCTGCCTGCATGCACAATGCTCAGGGCCTCCCAGGCAGAAGCAGCCAAGAGGAAATGTCCTGCTCTGGTCAGATTCAGGACTGATCAGAGGGTCTAGGGAACAGCAGCAAAAGCTGACACATCTGAGTAACTGCAGAGCCTGGGAAGGTGTTTGAGCTCTTAGGAAGGCAGTTTTCTTCCCACTTCATCCACATTTAGACAATTATTCTCACTACTGGAAGGGATGAAAAATCTGTTTTGAAATCAAAGCCTGACCTTTGCAGAAGTGATGGCATTTGCCAAGGGGAAGATGCCTGTTTCTTAACATGTGAACATTTTTCAAGCCTTGATTACAGTGTACTTTGTATTGTCCATAGCTGGAGATAAAAAGGAAAGGGGTAAGCAAGTACATATTTAAGTATGCACACAAATCTGAACACAAGGGCTGCATCTATAGCTGGATTTTGAAATTAAAATTGAAGAGGGTCTCTGAGGTCATTAGGGTAAATCCCCTCCTGTCACACATGTTTTACTTTATGCTAGCACATCTTGCTTACAAAGAAGCAGTAGCACATTCTCATGCAGTAACTCTGTTGACCACAGATGTATATTATGCATTCTTCTCATCCCACAAATTGACAAATGCAGATGCACTGAGTCGTAGAACTTTATTAAAGGTTTACTTTTCAAATAAAATTATTATTCATCAGACCATCACATTGTTGGAGAAGTATCAAATGAATAAAGACATATTTGTGAAAATATCATTTCTTCAGATGTTGTAAACAGATATAAGTCTATCAAAGCCAAAGGGTCTAAGCTGATAGTCATCAATGTACATCTCAAACAGCTTTAAAAGTTTAGAATTTTAGTTAAAAGTCTGATCATTGCCAATTTATTTGGGTTTCCACAGTCTTTATAATGATATGTGATGTGACCTGTGTTCTTTGTTTGATCGCAGAGCAATGTTGCACTTATTCAAACAGGATATTTTTGGGAACTGTTAAATTTCTAGCATCCATTATCTCTCACTCACTGCAAAAAATATATCAGTAGTATATGCCCTGCCCTATTTTTCATCTTTATGCTCGACTTACTTCTGATTAGAGTGCAGAGACCCCACTCCTGTTATCCTCGACTTCATAAGTTCCTAACTTTTGTGCCTAATTGATTAAGGTCTCTCTCTTCATGCCCAGCATTTTGATATTTGAATGTTTCTTGTAACAAAAAAATTACTGACACATTTTTGTTTACAACCTTCCTTGAAAAAAGGATCGTATGAATAAAATATCCATACGTGGTTTTCCTTATCCTAGCTGGTAAAACACATATAAATCTGATGACAGTTGAAAAAAATGTGCAAATATTAATTCTTGTATTTCATACTTAGACACTCCTGTGAAAGAAAATATATGAATATGCAGATAGGAGATAATTGACTATTTATCATCACTTTGACAGTCGCAGCTCCTTCTACAGAATCACTTCTATGCTTCCTTGTTTTGCAGTTTCTGGATGCTAACTAAACAAATGAAGTGAATAATGTAGGAAAACAAGCTGAATATTCAAGTAAACCAAGTAAAAAAAGCCCTTTTTCTCACAGAGACATGTATTAACTTTTGTATTACTCTTCCAGAAGAAAAGATGCAAAATATATTACTTCAGGCAGTGTAAACAGACATTCCACAATGGTAGAAAAAGCACTGCAAGGAAAAATAAAATCTTTCTTTTTTGAAAGGAGTTAATAAGGACTGGAAAGAGTCTCTTCCTCATTTATAGTGCCTATTATTTCCCTCCTACAGTCAGTGGGATGAAGAAAAAGAGAGTTATGCAAAGCTCCCAGTAATTAAGTTGTCTTGAACTGGTGAGCTAGTACATCAAAAGATAAAATGACCACAAACTGTAATGCATTCCACTCCAAACTACTTTCATTACATTTGTAATGCAGAGCAAGAGTGCTGTTAAATTAAAACAGGTTTGCTTGAATAAATTTAATTAGTGTGCACACAGTATGTTATTGCTCATTTTCAGAACTTCCATGTCTGTAGGCCTTTAATTTTTTGTTGTTAGGGTGGGTTTTTTTCTTCCAATCTCTACTGTCTCCAAGAGTTTCCAGCTTTTGATGTTGCATTTATGAAGAATGGCCACTAGAGTGCTGCAGGTATCCATTGAAGCTGCACTTGTGTACTTTTGCCATCAGCATTTCAGTTTTAGATGCATTTGTCATATATATTTATCATTTGCATGTCTTTTTAAGAAGTAGATTTTGGTGCTAAGTATATACCTAAAATCTTTAAGATGGCTGCATGTATAAACTAGCTCAGTCTGATGTTTTGTGTCTATGCAAAAGAAGGATATGACTGCTTACTAGGTAGTCTACACTTGCATAATGGTTTAGGGGATTGATAGTTAGATTATGTGTCATTGTCTTTTCAAGGGCTACCAAGTAAACACTGTTAAGTACCCATTTTTTTGTTCAAGCTGTCTATACTACTATTGACATAACAATAATCAGAGTGCTTTTTAAACTAAGTAGTTAGCCTCAGGTCTAGTGTTCATTTCTGAATTAAGACCAACAGAAATTACAGATTTTTTTCTGAAACTGGAGTGCTATATGAAAATCATCATAGATATCTCAGTCCTTAATCAACATTTTGGCCAAATCTGTCAAAGAGAACTAGTCCAAGGAGTAGTCACAATTCTCTGTGCCAAAAGGGATATACTTCCCCTCCCTGAGATCAGCCCTGTGTCCAGGAAGGGCCTCCCACCCCTGGCTTAACATATAATCATAGAATCATGGAATGGTTTGGGTTGGAAGGAACTTTAAAGATCATCTAATCTCAATCCCCCTGCTATGGGCAGGGACACCTTCCACTAGATCAGATTGCTCAAAGCCCCATCCAACCTGATGGTGAACACTTCCAGAGATGAAGCATCCACAGCTTCTCTGGGTAACCTGTTCCAGTGCCTCATCACCCTCACTGTCCATTCTAAACTTACTCCCATTCAATTTAAAGCCATTTCCCCTTGTCCTGTCACTCCATGCCCTTGCAAAAAGTCCCTCTCCACCTTTCTGGTAGGCTCCCTTCAGGTACTGAAAGGCTGCTTTAAGATCTTCCTGGACCCTTCTCTTCTCCAGGCTGAACAGACCCAGGTCTCACTGCCTGGAGGTGCTCCAGCCCTCTGATCATCTTTGTGGCCTTGTCTGGACTTGCTGCAACAGGTCCATGTCCTTCTTAAGTTGAGGGCTCAAGAGATGGATGCAGCACTCCATGTGGAGCCTCATGAGAGCAGAATAGAGGATCAGAATCACCTCCCTTGCCCTGCTGGCCACATTTCTTTTGATGCAGCCCAAGACACAGCTTCTCATTAATCAAGTCCTCCTCCTCAGGGTTGCTCTCAATCTTCCCAGCCTGTATTTATGCTTGGGATTGCCCTGACCTGTATGCAGGACCCTGTAACTTGGCCTTGTTGAACTTCTGAGGTTTGCATGAGTATTTAGCACCATACTTGTTCCTCCCTGGCAGTGATTAGTGCCTTCCACAGCAGCAGTTGTAAGAGTAGTAGCCTGACCAGGAGAGATGATAGGAGGTCCTCTGCTAGAGCTTATTAAGTATTGAGAAGCCAAGTGCCATCTCATGTTTCTGTGGTTTGAAGGTTGACCTTGGCCCTGTCTAATACAGCAAAAGCTGTCTTGGTCAGACTACTTCATAACCAGAAGTCAGAGGATGGGACTGAAGTGGAAAAAAAAAAAAAAAAAAAAGGCAGACAAAAACTGAGATACTACAGTTCTGACTGTCTGGTTTAACTTGTTCTGAAAGAGATACAGAAACATCACTTTAAAGCTAGACAAAGACAAGGCCAAAATATTACTTCAAAGGTTATGGAAGGAAAGATTAAAGTCGGCAAGTCTTGTCAGAAAGAAACTGATACTGGGGTGAAGATGAAAACTGAGCACTTCCAGTCTGCTCTGAGGAGTATGTCAGGACACAGCACAGGAAAGGGGAAGACTGCTGGGACAAATAAATTAAGAAATGCAGTAACAGTTAAAGAATTGGACAAGTTGGCATTGCAAAGCACTGTTACAAGAGAAAGCTTTAAAAAATCCTTGTAAGACCCTGAAAGATGAGGACAACTGAGGTCACTGTAACTATGACGACCAGCAAAATGGACAGAGGAAAAGAACAGGCAAAGAAAACCGAAACCAGAATGATTTGACACACACACATGCTCTTTCTGATCACTCAGGGGAAAAGGAGAGTGGAATGAAGGAGAAAAAGCACTTCAATGATAAGCAGAGAAGGGCAGGGTTTCTTTTGCCTTCCTTCTTTGGTTTGTATTAAATTCCTTTCCATTTCACACCCTCCATCCTAAATTGGCAGTGTCAAACTCTGCTGTAAAGTTAATGAAGGATGTGGTTTTAAAGTGTTTGATGTTTAATACATCTTTTAAATGTCACCATGTGCCAGGAATTTCTAATCATGTCACTAAGTTTTTTATCAACCTTAAAAATTTCTTTTTCCACTTTTGTACAGATCTTGCATGGTAAACTCAAAGACCAAGTATAGAAATGTCTGAAAATCCCCTGATATCAGGCTATCACAAACACATGGATTAATAAGGATTTACCTAATCACCAATGTGGAATTAATCCATGTAAACCCGTGAGAATATGTTGGCTCAGAAAGTATAACCAATATGCCAAATTCTTCTTTCATTCAAGTGCATGCCAGCTCACTGACTGATGTCAGACTATTAATTTATCCTTTCAGGAAATTTGTATTTTAAGTGGTTTCATATTTTGATGCAGAATATAATCATCAGTGATTGTGGTGAGGTAGAAACAGAAATGCTCCATGTCCTAAGGAGGGAACAGAGAGAATCTCTGACCCTGATCTCAGCACAGAGAGGGTGAGATCTTTACAGACACATGAACACCTTGTCTGGGAAAAACATGTGGTCTGTGGAAGGGCTGGAGCTCCAATGGGCTCAGCATCCTTGTTGCTACACTGGCTCATGCTCTGTGACAGACTGAAATGTCTGATGTCAAATGTTTTGGGTTTAGGTTGGCTTGGAAAACTTCCTAGCAGAAGGCACTGTCAGGCTATCATAAAATGTAAGTAGCTCATAGCTTTTAGGAAACATGGTGGTTGTTAAATCACAGTAGAGTTTAAAACCTTGGAACAGCCTCCATTGGTGCCAATAGATGCTCAATGACACAGCCCCACAGAAGTTTTCTTCCAGGAGTTGGCAAAGTTTGATCCTCAAGTAACTCATGAAAAATACTTTGCTGCTGTAAGACTTCCTGAAACAACAATACATGGCTTTGCTCAGCTGAAGCTTTAAGTGCCAATTTGTTCACTTTCAAAACAACCAGTGTTCAGATAAATCAAACTTTTCCGGTGTTTGAGCTAAGCTTCTGCTCAGAGCAAAGTGGTGTGTTTATCTTCCTGTGCTGTATCTGTTGCTAGAAGTGGAGTTAACTTTGATCTCTATGCTGCCTTTTTTATAAGTAATGCAGAGTCCAAAATGTGAAGGGATAGTGACAAGAAAAACTAGGGCTAGGCAAGCAGAGGTCTTCTCATAGGTTATAATTTGCTAGGAATCAGTGCACTGATGAAATAATTGTTTCAAATTCTAGGAAATTTTGACATCCATGACTAGGAGTGGCAAACTATTGTCTGTATGCTTTCAGGACTCTATTTATATCCCCTTGAATAACACAAGCACTGCATCTGCTACATTTCACAAAATACCAGAAGGGATTGTCTGTTCAGAATAAAAAAAGTTCATTTTTTAACTTTTCATCTAGACTAGTTGAAAGTCCAGGCACTCTGTAAACTCCTCTCTACATCCACTAAGTGGCTTAAATTGTCTGACATTTTACACATAGTTGATTTTCACTTCAGGTGCAGTAGTAGGTGATAGCTGAAGGAGCTCTAAGCAAACTGCATTGCCAGATTTCAGCTATTTTGTGGAGTAGAGAGGGAAGAAGAACCAAGGATCAGGAAAAGTGTCTTGGGAGTTTCTTGGTGATTTGCAACTAAGCCTGCAGACAACACTGTAGGGCTGTGTTTGTTCACACTTGTGTTCAGTTAGTGTCTATGTGTGGGTAATCCTCAAGAGTGGTTCTATTCTAAACATCTCCCTGCATGTCAATTGATAAGTTTCTTAAGCAGGATGTTTAGTCAGAGATGAGCACAGATAAAACAGATTTTCCTCTTTACCCCCACTCATGCCTGTTACCTTTTCCTTTTGCTCTCACAGAGCTCCTGGGACTGTAATATAAGGATCATTAGTGGCATAAAAAAAATCTCTTTACACTTCCTGGTGAATGTTGCACTGAACAGCTCTTTAAGATTCAGCCACTACGCAGAATCTTTAGATACCTCAAGTCTCTCTGATTTCCCAAAAGGCTGATCTTTTTCATACCTATTTAGAACAGTGATGCAAAGACTATTGTTAGTCTTCATTTTGACCATATCACCTCTTACAGTATATTGCTTCACTCATTCTTTCTGCTTTATAATGTAAAATATAATAGGCTTTTTCATTTTCAGGGTCTTCCATGATCTCTCCTCTCCTATCTATCATTTCACATTCACCATGAAGATGTCAGTCCTGTCCCTGAGTCTCTCAGCCATCTCATTTTTCAAACAATTTTCTTTCAAAATATCTTTCTTCCTCCTTCCCCAGTGTTTAAAATGAACTCCCTGACAATGCCTACAATAAAACTTTGCTGCTTTCCTTTAAAAGACCTTTAAACTTCTCCCTTTGGCATAATAACTGAAGGATTTTCACCATAGCTAGGTACCACACTTCCTATGTAAAGTTCTACAGCTTCTTAGTTCCCTCAGATTTTAGTTCTCTCTCTCTGCACGTTATTTTCTACTTTCAAATTCCTAATTCCTGATCTGTGAGGCAAGGATCATCCCTGCTCAGTGTTTTCACTAGGCTTAGAATGATGAGTCCTGGATGCAGTGCTGATCTGTGACTAGCAAAACAAAACAAATCCCAAACAATGAATGGTAGGAAGAGTATTTTTGAAGAAAGAGCTGGCTATGTTCTGTGGAGAGGAAAAAAAGTCATTTCTTGAGACCAAAAATGCTCAATATTGTCAAGTAACAGTTGGTTACTGGGTGGAAAATGTAGCATCATGTGCCCAGTTAATTTAATTTAGCTTTGATGAGCACACCCGTTGAACAGCCAAAATGCCCAACTAAATACCCACTAATACCTGCTTCAGCAGAACTAAAGCCTCCAAGAGACTTATATTTTTGGAGGGTTTGTGTTATTTGAGGCCTTGAGCAACCTGATCTAGTGAGGAGCTGTCCCTGCCCAGGGCAGGGGGTTGAGACTAAATGATCTCTAAGCTTCATTCCAACCCCTAAATTCTATGATTTTATGATTCTAGGATCAGATTTCAGAGTTATGTGGTCTAGAAATTGCATCAGAGGTCCAACAGTTCATTACTACAAAACCAACAGTTTTAATGGTGTTTTTAAGAAGCTCTGGGGAAAGCAAGGGCCCTGTAGCACTGTCAATTAAATCTCTCTGCGATACAGTAATTGCTGAGAGGACCTGTTGGTTCTGTTGATGACTGCAGGTTATGGGAAAGACTTCAATTCTCACTAGTATTTGCTGGATCAGAAGACATCATTTTTCTGAGAACTAGAAATAAAATTAGGTATATTTCCGTTGCACAGACACCATCACATAGTACAAAATAAGAATTTTGTAAGATGAAAAATAAGTAAATATGTCGTCAAATCACTAATCAGGACACACTGAACAAAACCTTAGGACATATATAGTAAAGGAAACATTTATTTGACAATTATTCTAATCTATCCTTGCAACCAAAACTAAGAAAATGACTCATTATTATGTGTTACATTGTGCAACATTTTCTTAATGAGGATTTAGATTTAATTCTGTGCCATTAAAAACAGAGCTAACTTTTTACAGAAGAGATGTTTGATCCTGTAAACCCTTCCCTCATGCATAAGCTCACTGAATTCCAGCAAAATGTTCAGGACTAGACTAAAATACATTTTTAAATCTATAGACAAACATAATTAAGAAAAAACTGAGCCTAATTAGAAGATAGATAAGCCACAAACTTTGTTTGGAGGTGATGGTAATTAGCACAGAAATACAGTTGAAATCAACTCCCCAATATAACCTAATTTTCACAACTAGCACTCTTAAAACTGAAAATCCCTCTCGCTAATGCCTCATAATATTTTCCCAATATAACCTAATTTTCACAACTAGTACTCTTAAAACTGAAAATCCCTCTTGCTAATGCCTCATAATATTTCACAGGTTTGTTTTCCTGTGAAGCTTGGTATAAAACAATGAAGAGATTTATTTCACAGCCACCAGTAGTCAGACACTGGAATGTGCTGCCCAGGGAGGTGGTGGATTCACCATCCCTGGAGGTTTTCAAGATGAGACTGGATGTGGCACTTAGTGCCATGGTCTAGTGACCACAGTAGGGTTGGACTTGATGATCTTGGAGGTCTCTTCCAACCAGGCTGATTCCATGGTAACATTGAATTTAAATACAATATGGGTTTGAATACACAATTGTAACCTAACCAATGAAAGATTTGTTGTCTCAGTCATGAATTTCCTCTTTAGGATTTACAGTGATGAGATGGAATCCAAGTTTGTTGATTGAATGAAAATGATTTTTGATGCTTCTTGTGCTCCTCCTGTCTGTCAGCACCTGCCCAACCTGCAGTGAAGGATTGACATCACTGGGGTGCATATACAACCTTCTGCTGCCCTTGGGTGCTGATACATCTGGCCCTGACATCACATGGGTAAGAGTCACCAGAGAAACTGCATCTGGAACCAGTGACTCTTACAGCAATGTGTGGCTGCTGACTGACCTGGCAAAAATATGGAGCCATGCAGAGGCTTGGAAAGACACTCACACCTTTCACAGTGTAGATAGACTTAATCATTCTATTATTTCAGGCTGTTGCTTCAGTATAATAGAGGAAAAAACTCAGACTCCAAGTCACTAAATAGAATGAGCATCTCTTTTCGTTTAGAAAGTCAGGGCAATAAAAGTAGAGTAAATAGGATAGATTCATAATTACTTTCACACGAATGATAACTGCTACAAAAAGCTAAGAATCTGCTTACATATAAATCCCAGTGTGAGTAACACTTCTTGGAAAAAAGGAGAGCCAAGACTTAGTTCAGGATGGTGTTCAATCACACGTGCAACATTTAATTTTAATTTCATGTTTAAATGCTTTGTACTTTAGGGACTTAAATGGGGGGCAAAAAAATCAACAAATAAATAAGCTGAAGTATTTTTCTTTGACACATTTCTTTTCTATTTGGAAACATACAAAGCAGTTCTTCATTCTGGAGTAAAACATTTTTAACCAAATCTGTCAAACTAAGCAAACAGAAACAAGAGGTTGTATCTCCTTCATGCAGAAGTGACTGCATTGCATGATTTATTTGGAGGTAACCACTGAGTCACCCTCACTGAGAACTTGACTGTTAAGAAATATATTCTCTGGGGTTTTTTTCATTCTGGACATCTGCATGCTTCTCTAGGGTCACCAGATGATTCATTTTCATCAGCTTGTTGGGAGATGTGGCTCTCCTCCTTCCAGCCAGGAGAGCATCTTGATGCCACTGCTGAGTGCTTGGTGGGTGCAGCCAGAGGGATGCCTTGGGAACAAAGGACAGAAAGGTGCCAGAAGGGAGAGCAGCTGCTGATGCCAGCAAGGCATCTCAAAGCTTTTAAACTGTGGTGAGAAGCAAACCCCACGAGGGATGAGAAAAATCTGTGTGCTGTTCCTGAGCCCAAACCAGAGCAGGGATGATTATGACTCTCCACCTCATCATTCCATTGCCACACACTTCACTAATATGCAAATGCAGTGAAGGGTAGCCAAATATGCTCAGAGAAAATATCAGTGAGGAGATAAAAACACTTCTGAATTAGCTGCCAGCCCCAGAGAAATTGCTCTCCTGTGTCTGTTTGCTGGAAAAATATTTAGATGCTTGAAAGGCCATTACTGGCTTGGGAATAATTAATTAACTTAATTTCATGGTTCTGCCTTTCTGAATTGTTGTCAAAATAAATATTGATTTATAAAGTTTTAAATGCCTAAAAATGCCCATTCTGTTTCATATTCTAGACTTTACTGTTAGCTTAGTTCCAAGTTTGAGTACTATTTAAACACCTTCCTTGCAGGCAATAACAAGCAGTGGATAAATTTTTTCCAGAAATGTATGCAGCTATGCCTCTTGCAACCTTACTGCAATACAGTTTCCCTTCAATCTATAACAAGAATCTGAGCCTTTATTTGATCACTCAAACATATGCTATTTCTGCTGATGTTTCTCAAATACATAAGATTAAATATATATATGAATCTTTCCAGTTTAAAATCCTAATTAAAAATTAAATCAGTAGAACAAAAGAAAGAAGAGAGTGAAGAACAGGAAGAAACTTTAGTCTAAAACCAAAGATGAGAACTGTTGAATAATTAACTACCAAGGAACAGAACTGTTGTAGAAATTTATATTATTTATAATATAATGCATTGCAGAGGTCCCAAACATATTATCAATCCAATTCTGACAAGTGGTTTTGAGAAATACAGAAGAAGCAGTGCAATACAGTCCCTAGCAGTGCAAGCAAAGGGGACAGATGAGAGGGGAAAGATTATTACCAGCTTTAGTTAAAAGCCAAAGAACAGAGGCACAGCCAGGACCTGTAACTGGCCTGGGTACAGGCAAATCTGCTTTTTAACAGCACAGTGGTTTGCAGCCACAGCATAGTTATTCTCCATTTGATTTGCTCCTGGTGACCTCAAATTATAAATTTAGCACTGTGTCCTGGCCTGGAGTGCTCCCTGTGTAAAGAGAAACAAAACACCCAGAACACAAAACCCACCTGAAGACTACAGCAAAGGAGGTCATAGCCTGTCCGGGTTCTGTTGACTGCTACCCCCAAACTCTGCTGATTTTAACTGGATATTTGCTGGATATAAAGCATCAAGTAGAAATAGATTTTCAGAGATGATTTGAGTGCAAAATAGCATCAAGAGAGTTGTCAATATGAAGCACATTTTCTTATATACATAGGATGATTCTTAGAAAGGAGTGTATGGAATGAATCCCAAGATTTTGTAGCCTGACCAGAGTAGCAGAACCTCCACCACCAGCAAAATCCTGGGAGTGATAAAACATTGATTTGCAGAGCAAAAGAGCAAAGCTTTTTTTTTGAAACTGACTTACAAGAAATTAAAAAATAGGTCTCCTGTCTAAGAAATTCACAATAGTTATGTTTGTTTTGCTCAGACATTTTGCCTCTGGCAGTGATTCCAATTAAGAATATTAAGGTAAGCTGCTGTCACCAGGTATCAGGTTTTTGTCCTGGTGATTTTTTACCCCTCTCTCTTAAGAAGTTGCAAGGAGTTCCATGAGGTTTTCCTTGAATTTTTCTCCCTTTCTTGTAAGCACTACTGTTCTGTACTGCCTGCACTCAAAGATCTTGAATAGTGCCTTACAGTTCTAATTCTTGCAGCTGAAAAGATCATAAAATGTTCAAATTGCTGAACTCAGAAGTGCACTGTGCTTTTCAAGAAGCACAGTGAGGCATGAAACCAATCTTTACCAAAGTTGAATTGCTAAAAAAAAAAAATACATTTTGAATAAATAGTATCTTCTTACAATGTCATCCAGAGCACTGGCAACGCTGGATTGTGATAATATTAAGACCACCCTCAATGTTAGAATTTGACCTTGTTTGTATTTTCATGGTTTTGGATAAATAAATAAAAAAAGCAACAGGGTTCTATGAGACTGCTGAATGTAGTAAAGTTATTAGTATTGATTGTGAATCTGATGTTAGGTGCTCAGTGACCATTTTTCTGTAAGAATGAATTTAGTTATTGGCCCTCTGATAGCTATAAATGTAGTACCATTCTGACATGACAGAGCCCATCTTTACAATATAACGTTGTAATGAAAAGTTTTAAAATGCTCTCACATCATCAACTGTCAGAGAACTTGACTATTGAAATGTCTTTAAGAAGAGGCATGGAAATGTGCATGGTGATTGTAAATTTAGTTGGTCCAATGACTACACTATCAATCTAGTTGACT
>NW_008659807.1:6073-40006 GCF_000695815.1 Acanthisitta chloris | reverse complement strand
TGCTGAACACAGAGTTGATAATGCAGAGATGTGTTTGTTGTTGCTGAGCAGAGCTGACCCAGAGCCAAGGCCTTTGCTGCTTCCCACACTGCCACATGGCAAGGGAGTTGGGGCTGCATGGGAGGTTGGGAGGAGACACAGCTGGGACAGGTGACCCAACCTGACCAAAGGGACATTCCATACCATAGCACATCATGCTCAGGGTGTAAGGTGGGAGGGAGAAGGAGGGAACATCTGGAGTGATGGCATTTGTCTTCCTAATGAACTGTTACATGTGATGGTCCCTGCTGTCCTGGAGATGCTGAACACCTCCTTCCTGTGGGAAGCAGGAAAAATTTCCTTGTTTTGCTTTGCTTGTGTGTGCAGCTTTTGCTTTCCCTATTAAACTGTCTTTATCTCAACCCCCAAGTGTCCTAGGTTTTACCCTTCTGATTCTCTTCCACATCCCACTGGTGAGGGAGTGAGTGACCATCCGTGTGGGGCTTAGCTGCTGCTGGGGTTAAACCACAACAAAATAGTATGTTAGAATTTTTTACCAGTGATAACAAGCTTCAAGTACTTTCAATATCTTCACCAGTTTTATTTGCTGAAATGCTCACTCAGTGTGTTGACTTCAGTGGTAACTAAGAGCAGCCTTTCTCTTTGATGAGCACTGGTCATCTCTTTGGAATGAAGAGCTGTCTACTTCAAGTATTAAACAACTCAAGCACTAGGGAGGAATGCTCCCTTATTGTAGACACTGGAACAGTTTCTGCCTGGCACAGTGCAGTGCAGGCAGTGATCAAAGGTAACCTGGGGAACAGGAAAGAGCTGAACTCTGCTGAAAAGATGTTCTAACTGAGGCTACAGAAACCTACTGACAAGCACAGCGTATTAATTTAGGTGGAGCATCTACAACCTGTGCTAACACACTCCATGTTAAAACACTTATCCTCACTGTACAATGTCTTGTGCTTTTTTTGCTCAGGTGCAAAGAAAATTATTTTATTGCCAGCTGAAAATTTGAGGAGGAAAACAGCCAGGTTTCCTAGGCACTGAGCTGATGGGCTGATATCTAGACCATCTTTCATTCTCCTCACAGAACAAAAGGTAGGAAACATGTGAAAAAGTGAAGAGTATCTTTCAGCACACTTGGCATCTTTTCCTTTCATTTCACAGGTCAGTTGGGGTTTGAGATGCTCTTTGTGCTTCATGTGATGTGTGAATCCTATGCTGCTGTTCCAGTTGAAATTTCACTTACACTCCCTGGCTGCACCATGTCAGAGTATCTCAGAGTTTACCACTGGATTTTACCTTCCATATCATAATGACTGGTCTTGAAACACACACCTGACATTATCCAAAGTTGCTACTGAGCAGCAAGAAATAAAAATATGAAGTAGTCTAATAGAATGGCCTTGGAGCATTTCAAATTTTGCTAACCCTGAAAAGCATGTAAGACAAAATTTATCTCATTGATAACATTCAAACTTGTGTATTTTGTGTGTAGCTCAAACCTCTGAATCCCTGGTACAAGTGCCTTGTACTTGTTTACAGTAGTTTCTGTATGTTACTAGCTAATTGGTATTGCCAGCAGAACATGTAACAATTACTTATGGTTTCTCTCTGTTGATTTCAATAAAAACAGGAGTTGTACATGCTGAGGGTTTACTGTTTGGTTGTCCAAACATAACACAATATTATCAAAAGAGTTAAAACTAATTATGTATCCTTTTAAACCAAGCATTTACAGCAATCACAGCTTCCAGATACAGTCCAAGAGTGTAATATTAAAGTAATAAATTGTCTTGTAAAGCTCTAAAGTTCCATAAGTTCTGATTTTTTAAATAACTGTCACTAGCCTAAGAAATTACTGAGACCAAATAGGTAAACAAAAAAAACACTAAAAAAATTTTTTTACTTGAATTTTTTCCCCACATTTTTCAACAAGTGGGTTGAAACTTTTAGAAGACAAAAAGGTTAACTGATGCATTCTCTTACATAATATGGAATCAGAAGCATCTCAGTCTGGAACAAATACCTAAGACTTCTTACCACTTTTCTGGCAAAAAAAAATAAGTCAGAAGGATTCACTACAGTCAGCTATTAATATCAGTGTACGAGGAAAATGTCCACAAGATATAGACAATTCATAGGGGGGAATCACAAACAAAGGAAAACAATAAGGCAATATTTAATGAGACAATATTTTAAAAACAGAATGATGAATTAAAGCAGCAGCTCTGCTTTCCTTCCTCTCTTCTCTGGCTAATGATTGTCAAGCTGCAAAGAATACTCCTGGAGAACAACTAATTGGTTCTCTGCAAATCACAGGTGTAAAGTAGCATTTAGTAGGATGAATAAACAGAAGATCAGGGCTTGTGAGAAAAATAAGGCAAGAGCCAAGCTGTCAGTGTAAAGTTACAGGTAAATTTCTGGGGCCTTTCTTTATGGTGTAAATGTTTTGATATTTATCTCTCTCCTACTGATTTACTGAAACAAATCTTAAACAAGCAACCTGCCTTGTTTACTAGGTTGTTTATTTTCAGATGGCTGCTCAGTATTCACTGATGTCCAAAGGGCTGAACCTCTTAGGGCAGCAGATGTCTTTCATACTGACACTTTGCTGATCTTTTTGTCACTAATGTTACATTAGCACTGCCCCACAAGCAACACCCTGTAGCCTGCAAAGAGTACAACTGCACACAGAGGCCCCACAAGCAACACCCTGTAGCCTGCAGAGAGTACAACTGCACATAGAGATATTTCAAACTAAAGCAGGTGTTTTATTTGTTTGCTTGTTTATTGATAATTCTTCTTTTTCTTCAGATTGGCTTCAGATTGCCCAGGCCAACCCTTCTACCCTTTGTCATTCTCATAATCATGAAAAAAAATCTGATTAAGATGTTGAAGCTGTTGGAGCAAGTCCAGAGGAGGCCACAAAGTTCCTAAGAGCACTGGAGCATCTCCCTGTGAGGACAGGCTGAGGGAGTTGAGGCTCAGCCCAGAAAAGAGAAGGTTGTGTGGAGACCTCACAGCAACTTTTCAATATCTGAAGGGGCTACAAGGAGCCAGAGAGGGACTCTGTACTCAGAATTGCAGTAACAGGTTCAAATTGAAGGAGGTTTGACACCAGAAAAGAGCTTTTCCCTGTGAGGGTGGTGAGACCCTGTCCCAGGTTGCCCAGGGAGGCTGTGGCTGCCCCAACCCTGGCAGTGTTCACAGCCAGGTTGGATGAGCCTTGAGCAACCTGCTCTAGTGAGGAGGTGTCCCTGCCCAGGGCAGGGGTTGGGACTAGATGATATCTAAGGTCCATTCCAACCCCTAAAACTCTATGAAATTCTATGATTCTATGATATCTTTCAAGTTTTACATTTGCTGCCACTACTATTTCCATGTTTGTGCAATTTTCATCATTGACTTGTTCTAGAGGGAGAACAAGTCTGATTTTGCAGTCCAGATATTGCAAATTGATGTCACCAGCCTGTTACATCTCTGCTAGGTCCTGCATCACTGTCAGTCATTCTCTCATGGTGAGTCAGGAAGGTGTTGTGGAGTAATATATCATAAAAGTGACTAGCAGAAATCTGTTGTTGTTCCAACTAGACTGGTATGGAACATACAATTTTATGCTGCACACCTCTTTATATTTCTTAAGTATTTACTAGACTCAAGGAAACAAGAAATTAGAATATTGAGAAAATGCTGCTGAAAATAGGCTTTCACTTCTTTGTTGTCACTACATTACATGACTAAGAGTAGTCCAGACACTCAAGTGTGAAGGATGAAGTCCTGCCAGTGGGAGTTTTGTCATTGACTTCAATTGAAACTCGAATTTGTTTGCAGTTGTCCCTCAAAATGTCAGCATAGGAAATGAATTTGGAACATGCTATTTATCTTAGAGGGATCAGAACATCACCCTCCTGCTACAGTTCCACCAAAAATATGCAGTATCACAGATGTGTCTCTTGGATGTCATTTCATTGATGCAAAACACCACATAAGTGATATATCTATTATCCTACCTACCTAAAAAAACCAACCCAAACCAAAAAAAAGCCATATTTTCACTTTGGACTTCTGTTACTGAGTGGTAGCATGAAAATCTTAGTCAGACAAATCTCATTTATTTTCATACCAAAAATATGCAGTATCACAGATGTGTCTCTTGGATGTCATTTCATTGATGCAAAACACCACATAAGTGATATATCTATTATCCTACCTACCTAAAAAAACCAACCCAAACCAAAAAAAAGCCATATTTTCACTTTGGACTTCTGTTACTGAGTGGTAGCATGAAAATCTTAGTCAGACAAATCTCATTTATTTTCATAGAATCACAGAGTAGTCAGAGTTGGAAGGGACCCTTGAGGATCATCCAGCCCAACTCCTGCCCTGCACAGACATCCCTGACAGTCACACCCTGTGCTGAGAGCATTGGCCAAACACCTCTGGAGCTCTGTCAGCCTTGGGGCTGTGACACTGCCCTGGGAGCTGTTCAGTGCCCAAACACCTCTGGGGAAAGAAGAACCAGTTGCTAATCTCCAGCCTAACCCTGCCCTGACAAAACTTCAGCCCATTCCCTCAGGTCCTGACACAGGTTCCCATAAAATTTTAAACAGAGCTTTCAAAATCCCATTCGCTATGTGTATTAAGTCCAGTAGTAAAAATAATAGAACTTCTTTGTTCCCCTTTTCTTCTGTCCACAGTTAATGTCACAGTTTTCATGTGATGAGGTTTCCTGCATTATGCAAAAAGCTTGGGAGAAGCTGGTAAGTCTTTGATTCATAAACTAATTCAAAGCAGGCAGTTCACTGTGTGAAATTAATCTTGCTAGGAACAGATTAATCCTGATTTTGTGACCCACCTGGGTGTATAATATGACTAGTATCTATATCCCTACTTGAATTGTAGGAGTATATTCATAGTGACAGTCCAAACCATGGCAACAAATCAGTGTTCACACTTTTGTATCAGACAATTACCTTTGGAAATAATGTGGGTTTTTTTAAAAAACCTAGAAGGCATTCAGTTGAATGCATGAGAATGTAAGGTTCTGTAAAGGCAAATTTCATGTAAAACCTGTGATCAGTACCTAAGTCCATCTTATACATTTTCCATATAGTAAAATTATGTATTTTCCATATAGTAAAATTATGTAATGTCCCTTCAGATTCAGAGTTTTCCTACTGATTACAAGAAAACTTCCCTTGCATTTCTTTAGCATGAATTAGCTGTGTTTGAAAGATTACTCTTTCAAGCATACAAATGCCAGCAAGGTGATGTACTCAGAGTAAGCTCTGTTTATGCAGGGATTTCAAGCTTGTTGGAGGAAAATAAGTACAGCAGCTGAAGTGGGTTCATTTTATGCAAAAGAGAACTATAAAGATGAAGAGTTAGGATTAAATAGAGCAAAAGTCCAGGTGAACAAGCTAATTAGGAAATCAGCACTGGCCAGAAGAACTCTACAGAAAACAGGTTTTCTACCATTCAGTATTTTGGTGGATATTATGAGCTATTTTAGTGTTTTCCATGGGTAAGTAGGAAATAATACTGGCAAGCATTATAGAAAATCAAATGTATAGTGTTGTATTTAACAAAATAAATTGTCAGTTTAACTGACAGCAGTCAACAAGTCCCTGACTCAAAATTATTTTTCCCATCAGTACATTTAATGCATCATGAATGTCATTCTTTCACATACAGAATAGGAGCTAAACACTATAGACTTCTAAATGGAGATGGATCCCAGCCAAGCAAATATTTAATAATTATGCATTTCTTTACACCTTCTACAACATTAGAGTCTCTGAGCTAGAAAGAATTTGTTTTATCCTCTGTAGAACCTGCCACTCATAATGCAGACAAAGCTAAACACCCTTCAGGACAGAGCCACCAGTTAAGCACCTGGAATCAACTCCAACATAATGTTTAAAGGTCCTTAATACCTGAATTTTGCATGAAATTTGCCCAGGCATTTAAATCTCTGTTCCAGGGATGCTAAGGGGGTACATTCTTCTCCTCATCTTCCTTTTAAGGCTCTCTGAGATTCATAAACTTTGGGCCTTGGTGCCTCTAAAGAACTTGGTGAGACTTTATTCAATGATGCCTAAGGTTTGGCACAACAATCCAGCCCTGAAATGGTTACTATACTTAGAAAATGACTAAATTTAGTTCTAGAACTGCTTGACCATGAGCCTACAATTCCTGGTTTTCTATTTTATTTTTCATATATAGTTTATATACATAATGTGTCCCAATACCCACACTATTTGTTAACAGTTAACTCTATGAAATGCAACTCTGTCAGAGCTCAACAGAACCAGCAATAGTAACTCCCTGATGAGCTCAGTGGGTTGTGGGAAAGGTAATGCTGAATTCCTCTGGGCAGTGCACAGGGAGAAAAAACTCAGTTCTCAGGAGGCTCAAAAAGAACTAATCTTTTCTTAAGAACTTTGGGCCACCCATGTGGAATAAGGCACTTGGCAAAAATAAAATCAGTAAACTTCACAGTATTCAAACGTTCCCTACAAACTCTAGCCTAGCACACCCTGAGAGAACAAAGCCTTAGCCTGGCACTTAAGGGGACACTGCTCAGTGTGGCTTGGAGCATAATATGCTGCAAAGGAGAAAAAGAAAGAGCAAAAAATAGACTCACCACCCATGGATCCAGAGAGGTCCCACCAGTTCCCAGCCCAGCACAGTGGACACACCTCATGGTGCATCTCTCTCTGAGCTTTTATCCCTCCCCAGGGCTCCTCCCAGGGTGAGTTCACACTTGCCCCTGAGCTTTAGGCAGCTCCAGGTGTTTCCCATCCTCTGGGGCTCCCCGAGCTGCTCAGTGCAGACCTGCAGGACCTGCTCAGGCTCAGGGGGCTGGGGGAGCAGCACCAAACCCACACAGAGCTCCACCTGTGCCCACAGAGTTTGCACAGCTGCTCTTTGGAGCCAGACAACTTTCCTCTGGTCCCTGACAGCGATGTGAACCACTGGGCTGGAAGGCAACCAGCTGCCTGTATTTCTTGCCTAATCTCTTAAACGCTCAGTCTGGAGATGGGAGTGTAAAATCAAAATTTTAATACTAAGTTTGAGGATGTTTTTTCTTACAGTGTTGCTTGATGGTTTCTCAAATTTACTGGGAAAGTGACTTGCTACACATCACCAAATTTCAGCAGCAGTGACCAATTTTCTTTGCAAGAAAACAGCTTATAGACTCTTCTCAAGGTGCATAGCTAAAGAAATAGCAGAGGCTGAATGCTTTCATAAGGTTGGATCTCCTTTAGATCTGTGTTTGCCACTACATTATTAAACTTTTAAAAACTGAGATATTGCCATAGAGTTCAGAATCTGCTCCTGTGACTTGTGTTAAGTAGTGTCTGAAAAAAACTACTAAGTAGAGCAGATCAGTTTTCTGAATTGCAAATTGCTTTAGGTGCTGAGCTGTGCAGCAGCAGAACTCACAATTGTCTTTCAGTTCACACTTTGTATGCAAAACCTGAAGTGCATATGAAATTAAAGCAGCAGGCATTCTGTATTTATGGGAAAAAAACCCCTTTCATTTCAATGCCATTTAAATTCCTTTTCTTGGATTTTATTCATAAAGATTAACCTTGAGTATTATTAGGTTGGACTGGGATCTTTAAACTGTGAGGTAGTAAAGGTAAGTCATATCAAACACATCAGAAGACCTTAAAATAAATTATGTGCTAGCAGTTAGACTAACCAGAAATCACATTTTCCATCTATTGATTTTTCAATTTAATTACAAAAAAAAAAGAAAAAGTATACTAAGAAAAATAGGCTAAGAAAAAAATCAAATAGAAAACCCTAAAGTTATTAAGGAATTGATTCAAATAAGAGATAGGAGGAAAAGACTGTGAATGTGGCCTGATGGAGAATTTCCAAATGAGCATACACATCTTGCCATGAAAAAGACAAATTATGGGAGCAATAGGACTTATACTCCACTTGAGCTCTTGAGACCTAAGTGACTCTTAATGGGGAGTTCACCTTAGAGTGTTCTTTGAGGCTTCCAAGGATTCATCCTTGTATCTACAGCTTGGGGACATTAAAAAATGGGAAAATAGATTCTTTTCAATGGCACAGGTAGGTCTTCTGAAGAGATAGCTAAAAGCTTCTTATTTGCAGCAATTGATTTATTTGCAACAGAACCAGAAATATGTTGCAAATCCCCATTTTCCATCACTGCCATTTAAAACATCTTACCATGGTTTTCAGTTGTGAATGGGAGATGTATATGTGTGCATGACCATCTCGGATGTTTGAAGATTAGGTTTCTCAAAACATGCAATGGATATATTTAAACATTTGTGTTTACTTTAATTCTATATGATGACACAGAAAGTCACTCTCATAGTGCACAACTGAAATGTTCACATTACTCTATTAGGAAATACCCATTAAGTTTGCAAGTACTGATGAATTTTGATGTATAATGTGTCAAATGCTTTATTTTACAGAACACAACCACTTAGAGTCTAAGAAACGTGCTTGTAGTTTAAGAAAAATATCGTTTTACATTTCTAGAGAGCTGCTCATATCCAGTATTTGCCCTGTGAATCCAACAAAACCTACTCACCACAGAAAGTGACCTTTAATAAATAGCTTCTAAACCTTTACAAATATAATAACTGCATTTAAAATCATGAGATCCAGTTTTTCCACATAATAAAGATTTTGATGGCTGTATCTGAATGCTTTGAAGCCTTTCAAAAAGTTAAAAGTTGGGAGATAAAATTTTTCATTTCTTACAAGCCATTTTCTGTCTATGTGACTGCACCATCTCTTCTTACTGCAATAAATCTGTCTTATTAATGGCTAATAGTACTTCATGAATTTGTCGTTAGATGTCAATTCAACAGTGACCAATTTTTAGCTCAACCACTACAAGTTTGGCATGATGCTTGAACTCCTTTTATTCCCTCACTTTCAGACACAGAAAACCCTAATTTCAACCCATATTCTACTGTTAACCTGATGTTTTCAGGAAATGTGTTGGTGAATACCTAAGGATCTGTAGTTTTTTTTGGGGGGAGATTAAAATGCAAGTTTATATTCCCTTCCTTAGGCTCACAGATATTTCTTGACCACTCAAACTAAAAGGGAATCAAATGGCAAAGTACAGCACTAGTTATCTTCTAAGTAATCCATTTGTTTCCCCCCTCCCAATTTCATTCCACTGCCTTTTGCACAATGAAACAGTCATCATAATCTGGATTTGGAATTCTGTAAATAATAAATGAATAAGAGGCTGTTACCTTCCTTAGTAATCCCTTGAGTGGAAATGTGTAATGTAAACACAAGTGGGCAATTCTCACTAAAAAAAGAAGTGGTCACACTGATCCATTTTGATCCTTAAATACATGAATCAAGCTTTAATTTTCAAGAGGAGTAGAGAGAGACATGCATTGTGGGTCTTCCCCTTCTCTGCTGAGACAATACTGCTCAGTATTTTCCTATTTAGGACCTTTTCTGCCCATAGGTAATCAGTGAATTGAGTTAGGTATTTATGCTTGTGCTACCACATGAGGTAACGAATTCTGATTATGCTCTTTTAGAAGCATTTATGGGGATTTTGTTTAGAAATTATAGCCTTTGTTAAATTGCAGTGGTAATATAGTAATAATAATGGTGTTCTCAATGATAATACCTGCCATAGGTTTTTGTGTTACAGCACTCAAGCTTTGCATTTCTGTTGATAAGAAGAGATCTTATTAGGAGTCAAAACATATTTTTGTTGTGTAAGTGCAGCATTAACAAATAGTTCATTATCTTCCCTTGATTAAATGTTGTTATGTAGGGCCCTAAGATACCCTGTAAGTGGAAAAGTATAGAACAAGAAGTAATTCTTCTGGACTATCTTACAGATGCACCTTTGGATAAGATGATTTAAATGCTGTTGATCCAGTTATCTAACTGAACGTCCATAGCATAAGATGCAAATCTGTAATTACAGGTTACAGCACAGCTCACATCATAGAGATCATCTCCATATTCCTTGCTGAGACAGAAATACTTTGCCTGGCAGAAGTTTGTTCAAGCCACTTTCATGCCATCTGGCCCAGAAGACTTCATTGAGTCATGCATTGGTATAAACTGACTTTAAGGGACATGCAGGCGATGAGTATATTCCTGTATTTTCCTGCAAAAGCTCATGAAATCTTCCCTGACTCATGGAAAACACACAGTAATAATAGTGTGTTTCTGACCTTCAGCTTTTTGTAGGTTATAATAGAAACAACATTACATGCCAAAAAGGCAGACAAACTAGCCAGTATTAGATCATCATCATAGAATCATGATCAGAGAATTTAGGGGTTGGAATGGACCTTACAGATCATCTAGAACCAACCCCTGCCCTGGGCAGAGACACCTCCTCACTAGATCAGGTTGCTCAAGGCTCATCCAGCCTGGCCTTGAACACTGCCAGGGTTGGGGCAGCCACAGCCTCCCTGGGCAACCTGGGACAGTGTCTCACCACCCTCACAGGGAAAAACATTTTTCTCACATCCAACCTAGACTTTCCCTCCTTCAGTTTGAACCCATTGCTCCTTGTTCCTAACACAGATCCCTCTCCAGCTCCTTGTAGCCCCTTCAGATATTGAAAAGTTGCTCTGAGGTCTCCACACAACCTTCTCTTCTCCAGGCTGAACAGACCAAGTGACCTCAGGGGCTCCTTGCATGACTTCCCCTCTAGGCACTTACCCAACTTTATGGCCCTCCTTAGGACACTCTCTAACATCTTTATATCTTTCTTATGTTGTGGCAAAGCCGAAGTGAATTAAGCTTCAAATCTGTACCGAGAATACGTATTTTAAGCAGACATGGGTGTTTGGATAGCTGTGTGATAAACATGCACAGAGACAGCATGTACAGCCAGTTTATCATGGAAAAGGTGCAGCTCAGGAGCAGCACACTCACCAGAATCTATGACATCCAGGTGACAAACTGGTAGTTCTGCATTATTATCATTTCTTTAGCAGTATTGAGTGATACACACGTGACAAACTGGTAGTTCTGCATTATTACCATTTCTTTAGCAATATTGAACAAGGATCATGGTTTGTAAAAATGATCTGTCCCAAAGGTCAGCACTGAAATGTGATTGGCAAATGCTCTCACCAGCATTTGTGGTATTCACGACTGCTTCTTCTGAGTCAGAAAAAAATAGCAGCATAATTATTCTGAATCAAAGAAATTTATCTTTTTTCCTTCTAAGTCTGAGAAGTGACTTGTATATGACTTTTCAAAGACTGACTATATGGTTGGAATGACATTTAGAACATTGTCATTTCAGTAACCATCCTGGAAAAGCTACTAATTCAGAAATATTATCCCTCTATTAAACCATGCAAATAAATTTGTATGATTCGAATTTAAGAAATTTAGATTGTGTTGTCCCCAAGTAATGAACTGGCAGAGTTCTTCTGGAATCAGTGGATTATCAATAAACTTGTAATTATGTGATAACTATGTAATTATGTGAAAGACAGTAAAGTTCTGCTGAAATCTTCCTGTGGGCTCACATGGATTTGTTATTTTTCCATTTAAAAAAAAAGATTCTTTCTGAGGTTTATCCCAGATGCTTCCTGAGATTTATTCTACCCAAAGTCATTACATTATTTTTACTTACTGTTGTACTTTGCATCTTTTCTCTTCAACCATGAATAACTAACAAACCAGGGAATTATTATTAAAAGTTTTGCTTAAAACTCCACTTGCTTTGTAAAAAATCCTTGTCTTAGAGAGATCTGTTATTCAGCTAAACTATGAGTGATGATTTACATCTAATTGATGCAGGAAAATGTCCAGCTTTATAAATATTTAAATCAGACTAATAAAGGGAAAAACTGCTGTAGGTATATTTCATCTTTTTATTGGGCAAAGCTTCTCTTTTACATTGGATCATAACATCTCAGTAGACAACAAAACAGTTGGTGTCTTTCTTCATAATCTATGAAACAGAAGTTCCTCTCCTTCTATGCACTGTGCATATCAAATTTCCAATTTTGCACTTTTTTCTGCAGTATTTCTGACTAGCCTTGCAGAGATAGACACCTTCTATCTACTCTATCAAGAACAGTGTGGCAGCAGCACTAGGGCAGTGTCATCCCCCTGGACTGGGCACTGGGGAGGTCACAGCTCAGTGCTCTGCTCAGCTTTGGGCACTCATTGCCCAAAGGAAATTGAGACACTGGAGAGAGTCCAGCCAAGGGAAACAAGGGGAGAAAAGTCTAGAACACATGTCCTGTGAGGAAGGGCTGAGGGAATTGGGTTTGTTTAGCCTTGAGAAGAGGCTCAGGGATGACCTCGTGGCTCTGTACAACTCCCTGCCAGGGCTGGAGAGAGGTGTGGGATGTGTGTCCTGCCAGGGCTGAGGGAGAGGATAGAGGGAATGGCCTTGAGCTGTGACAGAGAAGAGTCAGATTGGATGTGAGGAGAAATGTTTTCCCTGTGAGGGTGTTCAGGCACTGGAATATTGCCCAGGGAAGTGGTGGAGTCACCATCCCTGGAGGTGTTTACGAGGCCTCTGGATCTGGCACTGGAGGATCTGGTTTAGGGGTTACAGCAGAGTGAGAATTTAATGGTTGGACTCAATGATCTCAGAGGTCTCTTTCAACCTTGATGATTCTATGATTCTGCTGATGTTTTGATTGTAAATCATTCTCATTAGCTAAGCAAAGTAAATCAATTTAAGTCCTACAGGCACAGGCCACAGATCCAAGCTAAGCAAAGTAAATCAATTTAAGTCTTACAGGCACAGGCCACAGATCTGTTCTAGGCTACAATGAGGTATTTGGACACTGTCACTCTTCTAATGGTTAAAACTTTCTTTCTCATTTTCAGCACAAATGGAATGTATCATTAATACTCTTGAGTTACCGTTGTCTAGTTCCTAGACTAAAGCTATATTTTACTTTTAATGACTCATTTTTTACCCTTATGTTTAACCACAGATGTTATTTATTAAGAGTGATCAGCTTAGTAAGCTCTTTCAGCTGTCATGTTAAATTGAACAAGCCAAGCTTTTCTGGTAATTTTTCTCCAGGTGGATTCTCTATTCCTATCACTATTCCAGTGGTCCTTCCTTTTTTTAGCTTAACTTTGCTAAACTGTATAGGAAGGGCAAAATTACAGGGTAACAGGACATTTGCTGACACAACATTATTCTAAGTTTTAAAGGTTTTGTTTATTGGGTCAGAAACATCTTGGTATTTAAACAAATAAGATGATGAATGTAAAATTATGGAATTTCCATACATTTTACACTGTACTTCAATGTGACTCATTTCAATTGCACCTTCATCATATTTTATGGAACTGCTGTTGTTTAGCTTAGCTGTCTTTTCTAAAGTGTCCATAGTGTGCTCCATAAGAAAAAAATTAATCTTTTCCTTGCTCAATGAAATTCTAAGAAGAAGAAATTTATATATATTTTCTGAATATTTAGGCCCTACCAAATCATATTGTACTAGCCTACAGAATTCTGAGGCATTGTTTAATTTGTCCTCCTATGAGAAACAATAAATTCTATTTGTACTAGCCTACAGAATTCTGAGGCACTGTTTAATTTGTCCTCCTATGAGGAACAATAAACTCCACTTAGCTTATTCTGGCATATGTTGGTTTAACCTTCTTTCAAAGATCTTGGATGAGTTTGCCAAAGCCTCCCTGGGCATTTCCTTTCACCATTTTCACTCTTGCATTGTAGGAAGTTTGTTTATCTGTTCTTGTGGTGGACTAGCCTTGTATTACAGCAGAATGGTACCCAATTGCTCACTGACTCAGCAGGGTGGAGGGAGAAAATTGCATGAGAAATGTCATGGGCTGACATAAGACAGGGAGATCACTTACCAGTTACTATTAGGGGCAACACAGACTTCACTTCAGCAAAAGTAATTTATTTTATTGCCAATTAAAACAGATCTAGGCAGTGAGACACAAAATGACAAATAATACTACAACACCTGTCCCCACCCTTTTCCAAGGCTCTGCTTCACTCCTTCACTCCAGACTCTATACAAACCCCACTCTGCTGAGCAGCACAGGGCGTGGGGTTTATGATCATCACATAGTGGTTTTTCTCTGCCACTTCTTCCTCCTCCCACTTTTCCCTTGCTCAGTCATGGGCTTTCCACAACATGTAGTCCCTTCAGGAGATACCCACTTGCTCCAGTGTGGTCTCTTGCCCAGGCTGCAGGGAATCATAGAAACATCAAGGTTGAAGTAGACCTCTAAGATCACTGAGTCCAACCATTAACCTATCACTGCTGGAACCCCTAAACCTTATCCTCCAGTGTCAGATCCAGATGCCTCTTAAACACTTCCAGGGATGGTGACTCCACCACCTTCCTGGGCAATATTCCAGTGCCTGACCATCCTAACAGGGAAAACATTGTTCCTAACATCTAATCTGACTCTGCCCTGGCTCAGCTCAAGGCCATTCCCTCTAGCTCTCTCCCTGCAGCCCTGGCAGGACACACATCCCACACCTCTCTCCAAATCCTATCAGGGAAATCTGTGCTCTGGTTCCTGGAGCAGCATCTTCTCCCCTAACCTAGTTGATCCCCACCATCAGCTGTTTTGCCTTTTCTTAATACATTTCCCCTCCAGGCACCCTCACCTGAGCTGTGAGTTCTCCTGTGCCCTGCAGTGGGAGAGTTGGAGCCAGTTGGAACTGTCTGTGTCTGGCTCAGGGCAGACCCAGTCTCTCTTCACAGAGGCCATTGCTAGAAAAACTTGGGCACCTGCAACTAATACATTTTTTTTCCAATTTCAAATTAAAATCTTTGTAATGAAAACTCTGAGTCCATGATTTCTCTTACTATTCTTCACAAAACAGAGTGATTAGTTATTCCCTCCCCCAGTCTTGTTTCCTAGACTTGAAGAGTTGCAATCCCTTTGTTTTCCCCAGAAGTCATGTTTTATAAATCACAGTGCTCTCTAGATTCTTCAATTAATCTATGTCTTTCTCAAAGTGCAGCACACCATGGTCCACCCAAGGCCTGAACTGAGCAAGCAAACCTTTATGGACTACAGCAAAGGCATTTTTGGCAGCAATCCCACTGCCCACCCTTCTACTTAGCTCCTGATTCCCCATCTGGGAGGGCAAGACATCAGCTTCAGTTCTGGGTATGATACAACTCCCAAAACTGCTCTGAAGAAAAGAAAATTTTTTCCCCAGCTGTTATCTGTACAATTGATTTTTCCTATACAATTAAGGTGCTGAATACTACTTAATTTTATTGTAGTAAGACTAAAAAAACCAATACACGCTGTTTAAAACCTGACATTCTTGGAGATGTTCACATTTTCTGAATTTGAATATGAGTTATGAAACAATTCAGTCGTGGTATTCTTGTGAAGGGAAGGTTTTTGGAAAAGAAGGAGGTGTTCAGAAGTAAATGTATCAACAATATAAGATAATAATAAGCTATACACCTCCAATGTTTCTAATGAACTAATAGCAACAGAAAAACTCATTGCACATTGAAATAGTTTGTCAAAAACATGTATAAGATTACCAAACTCAATAAAGAAATGTACTTGATTAAACCCACGGAGGAAAACATTGTGATATAGATCTTGTTACTCACTGAAGACATTTGTCTTTTGTTGCCTAGACAGGCTGTCACCATGTTCTCATCCATCTTGGTTACTCATAGGATACAACAGAACTATTGATTTGTGTTCATTCTTATATTCCTGTGCATAATAATTGCTAAGGGAGCTAAAATTATTTATCAGGCAGCTGCAGTATATTTAGCTGTGTCTGATGTTCACCATACATTTAAATAAGAAAATATCAAGTTATGGTGCTCAGATTCCTTAATACAATTATGCCATGTTGCACACATTTGTGGTTAGTGTTCCCAGTGCCTCATTTGAAAGCAACATGCATGGAGAAACTTCCAACACTATTACATATGTCATTCCTAATTTAGCTCAGCTGATTAATTGAGATGTTTTACACTGTACCTCAGCTAATATAAAAACAATTTATTTGTCTCTGAAGCACAGGTTTAAGCAACTTGGAAAACAAAAATAATCAGGCTGTGGATTTAACTACTTGTTTTAACTATGTCAATTTAAAAATAGCTTTTTGATGGTTAAAGAGACCTGAGTTTTTTTCCTGGCATGTTCAGTGCACGTGCATATTCAAACCATACTAAATGAGTTTTTTTCCTGGCATGTCCAGTGCAAGTGCATATTCAAACCACACTAAATGGACAGTTTGCTAATTCTAACATTAAACAGCCCAAAGGGTGAGCCACTGTTAATTTTTTCAAGTTCAGGCTCAGTGCTTTGGTGTCTGCAGCAGGTGCATATTTTCTCAAAGGAAAAGCAGAAACTAATTCATGCTGATTAACAATACTTTTTCTTTCTTGTCATACAGCAAGGAAGAGTCATGTTCCTGGGCATTTTCTGCACCACTTTAATAATTACAGAGCAGTTTCAAAGACAGATCCTACCTCTTTGGCCTCATACAGGTAAAGAAAGCATTACACAAAATACTGCTTGAACATGGCAGAAACTCTTCAAGTTGCTCAATTTTAATTTCATTAACACTTGAAAATACTCAATGTCTGGTCAAATGCATTTATGTGAAGGGAATAAGAGATCATAGTTTAGAGTCAAGGATATAAATATACTATATCCATTCCAGTAAACTGCAGCAGCCAAGGCCATTCTTTGGTGTGGAGTACAGCTGGCATTGAACAGCAAGTGATCACACTGCTAACCACATGCACTTGGGCACTGACCTGATGCCAACTAGCAGTGAGGATGGTCCCAACCCCTGCAGCCAGCTGAGCCCTGCCCAGCTGGGAAGGAGCTGCTGCTCTGCCCCAAACCCATCACACAATCTAACCTGGCAACACAATGTGCTGGTGCTGGTAACCTATAGATTTCCAAACACAATGCTTAGATTTTCATAAAAGAGTTATGATGCTAACAGGCTTTTTAAGCAGACTGAGCTGATATTCAGCATAGGTAAGCAGTGAGTCAGGACATTTATACTGATCAGTCTCTGCCAAGTCAAACAAATGAGAGCGCTTTCACTGCTTTTTCAGATCAATATGTATTTCATTTCTGGAAATTGTTGGCCTACATCTCAGCAGTTATTGGTGGTGCATGCACAATCCCATCAAGAAAGCCATAAGAATTTTCAGGAACAAATCCTATAGCTGGGAATTTCTTCTTCCTCTGTAGCTGTACTCTGATATCCCCAAGGATACCACCAGCTCTGACTATCCTGGACAGATACCCTGCCCCAGATCTGCCCTCAACCTGACCACATCCAAGGATTCCACATCAGCCTCTTGGGGTCTTGCCTGTCCCCATCCCCAGGGAGGCACCTGGGGCTGGTGCTGCCCAGTGCCCTCAGCTGCCCTGGCCCAGGCTGGAGTGATGGGATGGCCCACTAATCTCACCTTTTTATGGCATTTTGGAATGCTCAAAAATACTGGATATATTTCCAAAATCCTCTCCCCTATTGTGAACACATTATATATGAAAGTACATGAAAGGAACAGTTCACTTCCCACATGCAGAAAAATCATCTATAATGCTAAAGAGATAAAACTATTCAGACATCAGATGAGGCATTACTGAAGAGGGGAAGTTTTCCTTAAATAACCTGAGCAAAAAAAGGTATGTGTGTGTATGTGTGTGCACGTGTATACGAATATATAGACTGGTTTGGGCCAGAAGGGACTTTGAAGATCATCTGTTCCTGGGCAGGGACACATTTCACTAGATTGGGTTACTCAGAGCTCCATCCAACCTAGGCTTGTACATCTCCAGAGATGAAGAGCCCACAATCTCTTTAGCCAACCTATTCCAGTGCCTCACCATCCTCACAGTAACGAATTTCTTCCTAATATCTAATCTAAACCTATTCTACTTCAGTTTGATCTATTGCCCCTTGTCCTGTCACTACCTGCCCTTGTGAAAAGCCCCTCTCCAGCTCTCTTGTAGGCTCTCTTTAGGGACTGGAAGGCTGCTATAAAATATATAGTAAACTATATGCATCTCCTGCAGCATAATGATTGACTCATAATTCTGGTGAGCTTTTGAAGAAAAAGATCATCTGTTAAGCAAAAATTAACTGAAGGCTAATAAGAATTCAGTATATTCAATATAAGCCACAACTCTAATAAGTAGGGACAGTATTGTGTTAGAATTTATGTTTCAAGCTGAGGTTAATAATGAGCTATTTCTAAAGATAAAAGTGTGCAACACATATTAAAATGGAACTATCTGGTCTGTCCCTCCCAGCCTACAGTCCTCTGAGTTTTCAGTATCCTTGGCATGCATTGATCATCACAGCCAGTAAGAGCTGTGTTGGTTTACAGCTTTGTAAGGGATTCTCAGCAATTTGCCTTTTAGGTGAAAGCACTGAATTTTCTGGCTGAGGTTTTCATCAAAACAATGACTCATCACAGCAGAAAGCCGAGAAGAAAAAGGTTCATTATTAAGTGCATGGAATCAATCATTGAAGGGTAACATGCTGCAGCACTGTTTCCATGCTTAACAATGAAATTCAAGCCAAAACACATTTTTATACCTGTCTGGCAATATATAACGTTCAGACCTGTATGAGGCTTCTTTTATGTATGCACATGTTTAAGTGCAGTTGCAGTTCTACATGTCAAGTATATGTAAACATCAGCAAAAACATCTTTGCCAATGTTATTAGCAAAATGAAACCTGTCTTTTTAAGTCCTCAGATATGCATTTCCTGACTTGCCACACACATTTTTATACCTGTCTGGCAATATATAACGTTCAGACCTGTATGAGGCTTCTTTTATGTATGCACATGTTTAAGTGCAGTTGCAGTTCTACATGTCAAGTATATGTAAACATCAGCAAAAACATCTTTGCCAATGTTATTAGCAAAATGAAACCTGTCTTTTTAAGTCCTCAGATATGCATTTCCTGACTTGCCACATATGCAAGCTTCCCTACACTAAATCCATATATTTCATGGTTACAGGATGCAATGCAGTTAGAGATGTCTTTATCTTTCTCAAGTACAGTGTTGAGTGGTTCAGCATCACCCTATAGGCTTTTTTATGATGTCAAAAGTAATTCCCAGACATGCTAACAAGATAAGTCTAACTGTTTTACAGTCAATATCCCTTATTTGTCCCTGTCTCAGTACACACATACTTGACACAAGAAACTGAACTGCTCCAGCTACTTGGCATTCCAAAATTCACATTTGAAATTACAATGTGACTGAGAATGCACTGTCTTGACACTGAAGGGGATTTGGTCTTTTCATCCCAGTCTTCCCTGATGCTTAAAATGAGTTCAAGCTACTTCCCCCCAGGGCAGTTTTAACATGATCGTTTTTAGACACTCTGTTCTTCCTGTCACACCCACAGCCTAGACAGCCCTTTCATTCTAACAACGCCCCATGCATTCATTTGCATGTAGGAGAGTATTAAATTACTCTACAATTCAAATATTGCAGGATAGGAGATGAGAGACATAAGTCATATTAAATAGAGAAGGCAATTGTAACACGTATGGTATGCGTGTTCATCACTTTTTTGTTATTCCAATCAAAATGGAAAAATCCTTCTCTTTTGTTATCTTCTAATTTAATCATTCATAGCACATTTTTTTCTTACATTTCATTCTCTTTCTGAAGAAGTGGCTTTAATCAAACACAGTGCAGCACAGCATAATGCCATCTTCTCAATATAGCTTTAGATGAACCCTGCTGGAATGGTTCAGATTTGCCCATCAGTTGGTATAAATTGATCAGCTTGAGTTAGGAGGATTTTTGCCAGTTGTTTCCCTCTGGTTTTTATTTGCATACATTATAAACTGAAGGAGGGGAAGTCTAGGTTGAATGTGCTAAAAAAGTTTTTTACTACTCTAAGAGTGGTGAGACACTGTCCCAGGTTGCCCAGGGAGGCTGTGGCTGCCCCAACCCTGGCAGTGTTCACAGCCAGGTTGGATGAGCCTTGAGCAACCTGATCTAGTGAGGAGGTGTCCCTGCCCAGGGCAGGGGTTGGGACTACATGATCTGTAAGGTCCATTCCAACCCTTAAATTCTATGATTCTATTATATGATTCTATAAATAAATAGTATAATTTAGACACAAGAAGCATAATGTTGATCCCAGCCCATTAAAAATAAGATGAAATTTAAAAATTCACACTATCAGCATAAACGGTGGATTCCCTATTATTAGATATCCTATACAAAAACTATCTGATCTTCTGGAACTCATCCTGTAGCCCTCCACAATTATTGGACTCTGTAAAGAAATGAAGCCTTGAGCAACCTGGTCTAGTGGGGAGGTGTCCCTGCCCATGGCAGGGGTTGGGACTAGGTAGTCTCTAAGGTCCATTCCAACCCCTAAAATTCTATGATTCCATGAATAGATGACTATAAATATTAAATTTTTTTACCTTGGAAATCACCTTATATGTTCCAACTAATCTTCAAAACAATCTATGAAAAATGGTTCCTAAAATCTGCTTGTTGTACATATGCAACAGTTTTAGAAAAGGAAATGAAAAATATTTCAGTTTGCAGTAGCCATTTTATGTATTTTGTTCTTACAAAAAAGAGGGAAGAAAAATAGTTGAAATAACTTAGATCTCTGCAATGGATCCAGTCCAAAATACAAATCAGCAAAATCCTACAACAGCAACTCTACTAATTTGCCCAGTTGCTCCACAGGTAGACTTCAATTTGCTAAAGGTCAGCATGAAGTAAACCTCTGTATCTTGCAAGTGAAAATTAGAAGTGGGACAAGCTAAAATGTAGAAATTCTTTCGGGTCACAACACATTTGGAACAAATGCAAACTGGTTGAATGTTTGCAAGCTCATGAATGTTGACCTAGATGGGACTGGATCAATATCAGCCAAGGAGAGGCCACTGCTCTGTTCCCTGCTGGCCAGATGTTTCATTTCCTGCCAAGCTACTGCTAATCACTACTGGGTTTGGCCTTATTATAGCTAGCTCAATGAAACACTATAGAGAAAATTGATGACATTACCAAAATATAAGAAGCATCCCTATGTCCTTTCAGAGATAAATGTGTTTAGCCATAGATAGTTTACAAATTTTTGAATGAATAAATGGCTACATTCAATCTCAGCAACACATGCTCGTACAGATAAGTAAGAACCACTAACCATGACAGATTTTGCCTTGTGCAACTGTACTAATCCCCCTCTCTTTCATATGCAACATCAATTCAGATTTGACTTTTGCCACTGGCCTCGATCACTACTGCTGAAGATATAGGATTAGTTGTGGGGAAAGATTGGCATCTGATATGAATCAGCCACTAAAAATCAATTTTGGAAAAGCATCTCTTTTGTAAAACATGGCACAAACAGAAATTTGGTTCTCTTGGAGAAATAATACAAAATCATAAGTACAGCCTGAACTTCAGCTTGAGAAAATTCAGTGGAATATGAAATGCTTTATGAAAACCAAGTTGGGAAATATCCATGTTGATTCCTATCTGTTGTCCAATGTAGTAAGATGTGAATCATGCTTTCCTGTCTATTACATTTTTTGGTCTCAATCCACCTTGTGTCCCTCCTAATCTTCAGGACTGAAGAGGTTGCAAGTAGGAGATCCAAGATATTCCTCACGGATCTCTATAATCACACTCATATCTACTATAACTGCTTTGCCCTGGGAAGGAAAGGGTTGAGGTTATGCTCCCAATACTTCTCACTGCAGTGGATGTTAACGTGGCTGCAGGATGAGCAGGGTTCCATGCTTAGATTGTCTGTGGTTTTGGTATGCTGCCAGTCAAAAAGCAATAATGGAAACCCCAACAGGAAAACAGCAATTCTCCCTAGTTTATTGCCCAGTCAAATCTGGAGATAATTTCCTGGCATCGACCATTGGTATTTTCCTGGCATCAGAACTTTTTCCCTGTCAGGGTTCCTACAAACAATGTAGGTAAACAAACTACCCCCAAAAGAAGGTTCCAATAATGTTTCATAATGGAAAGTGTTACTAGGTTACATGAGAAAAATGATCACTATGCATATGACAAAAATGAGATCTATTCCTTCTGTAATACCAGGCTGTCTTGGAACTGGCAGACTAAATAATTTTATTTTTTTCTCTTCCCTTTAGAACACAACTATTACTTGTGCAAAGGTTTTGTGATACTATACATGCAAGTTACTATATGGCCACATATAAGAGCATTGAGAAATCTTTCTTCTGCTTCTCAAAACATGTGACAATAAATTACCTTAAAAATGCAGGAATACACTGACATTTTATGAAAAACGTTTGGGTACATGAGCTACTATGTCATGTAGATTTTTTTAAATGGTTATATAAATTTTATTTTGTTGTTTGTTTTAGCTGTTAAAAGCCTGTTAGCTGCAACATGGTACAGACTGCCTGTAAGTTTTGATGATATCTGGACTAGACAAAAGTGGAACATCCAAAATCCTCCAGTTAATAAAGAGACGTGGCACAGAACCACCAGTTGGGAGTGTGATGATGCATTTTTCATCTGCACAGAGACTATTCAGACTGGAAAAACTGGGGGTGTGGCATTCCAGAAAGAAAAGCTGTTGTTAAAAGTTAAGTACTCACTGGGGGTGTGGCATTCCAGAAAGAAAAGCTGTTGTTAGAAGTTAAGTACTCACAAAAAAAAAGAAGAAAGGGTCCAGGAGAAAAACAAAGTGAAGAAGTGCAAGTAGCAGCCCAACAGAAACTGGCACAACTTTCTGCCTAATATTCCCAGACCAGCAGTATGTGCCAGTTGGGATGGAAAGTGCAGACCTAGTGAACAAATTAATGAGGGCATTCCAGAAAGAAAAGCTGTTGTTAGAAGTTAAGTACTCACAAAAAAAAAGAAGAAAGGGTCCAGGAGAAAAACAAAGTGAAGAAGTGCAAGTAGCAGCCCAACAGAAACTGGCACAACTTTCTGCCTAATATTCCCAGACCAGCAGTATGTGCCAGTTGGGATGGAAAGTGCAGACCTAGTGAACAAATTAATGAGGAGGTGCTTGAGATAGCCAAGTAGGGTAAAAACTCTAATTCTGTTAGTTCTCAACTGAACCACAGTGCCCAGAACCAGTATGGACTGTTGTTTGTTTGTGTAATGATGTTTTTAAAGATTATTCTGCCTTCAGAATATGCCTTTAGAACACTATTATGAAAGGCTGAGGAAAAGAAAGAAAACTAAATAATAAGAATGAAAAAACCCTCTACTTTTACAAAAAAAAAGAAGGCTTGATATGGGCTTTGAGGTCACTGAAGCAAAGTACACTATTTTGCTTGGCAAAACTCCAAGTTTAAAAGACTTAAGTGGATATAGGATCAATATCTCTGGAATGTCTTAAGTAATCTCTCTCTAAAACTCTGAAGGAATAGTAAAAGAGAATGATAAAAGAGCTGTGAATTTCAAGAACAGGACCACAGAACAATTCCCCCTTGAGCTACTGGATCTATTAGCATTGGGCATTCTTCTGTTTCATAGGTTGAAATCTCTATTTCTGAGACTTGTGGAGGAAGGTGTGCAAAGTTTACAGGTTAAGATATTCTCAGGACAGATATGTTGTTTAAATAACCTCAGGCTGAACCACCAACGGTCAACCTCAGTTTTTCCTAAAGTTACATGAATTGTAGCTTACAGTGACCTATGATATGAATCATACATGATCTGAAGCAGTTTTGCTGAAGTTAGACACATAGGTTGGGAACCATCTAACTTAAAGGAGTATCTGATAATTTGTTGCCTAAATGTTTTGTAGTAAACTGAAGCTTACTTTGCAGTCAATGCAAATAAACAGATGAATGAGGTGAAGCCACTTCTACAGGTGCTTAACTCTTCATTAAGGAATGTAGCACTAATTAGATTTAAGCCAGGTTGCTGAATTTGAGATAATTTCTGTTGAAATGAATCCCAGAATGATAAAACATAGTCTACTTTTATAACAGCTATTTTCTGTATTATCCAACCTGTATTTTGACAACAGAGTCTTTAGATCTCATCAGTATACCTAGATATTTTTGGTGTAATCCATGAATATGGGCTTTGTAAGTGTATCCAAGTCACCTAATATGATGATGGCAAAGCAAACCAATATTTTAGGCTGTAGGTTATACTTTAAATCCTGTCTCCTTCTGAAGTGCTTATATTGGCCTGAACTGTACAGAAGTGCTCATTTCACAAATATTTTCCTGGTGTTTGGTACCTGAAATAGATCACATAGATCAACATTTTAAGAGACAACTGAACGACATGATAGTGATGCCCTTTTTTCAGTAGCTGAGTGGCTAATACACTAAATCAGTATGGTTTTATTCTATTCTTTATTTGAAAAAACTTACATCTTGCACAGTCAGTAGACAGTAAACTCTTACAGATAAAGAAAAGCTTTATTAAAAATTACAGAAAAGTATATTCAGTATTTCCTGGGCCAAAGGAAAATTAGCCTCTGGTCCTGCAGTTTAGGGCATTCACCTGAAAGAAGAGACATGAGTTACAGTCCCTCCTTTAATGTCAGGCTTTGTATTAGGTGTTAAGCATTTATATCATACCATAGAATCATAGAATCATAGAATTTAGGGGTTGGAATGGACCTTACAGATCATCTAGTCCCAACCCCTGCCCTGGGCAGGGACACCTCCTCACTAGATCAGGTTGCTCAAGGCTCATCCAGCCTGGATTGAACACTGCCAGGGTTGGGGCAGCCACAGCCTCCCTGGGCAACCTGTTTGAATGTCTCACCACCCTTAGAGTAAAAACCTTTTTTCTCACATCCAACCTAGCCTTCATGTGAGAGTCGGAAGTTCATTGTCTTCTTCTCTGGAAAGTATCCTAATCATGGAGCTACAAGTAACACACAAGTGCTTTTTTTGGCTGGTGGATATGTAACTGCTGCAAACAGTGAAACAGATTCAACAGATCTATTCTAAGGAAGGAAGCCTTGTCATGGAAGGCAATGAAGAGACTAAGACTTAGTAAGTATTTGCAAGTCTAGACCAGCATTTGCATGAGTTTCCTAAAAATCAGTAAATATAAGGAAGAGGTGGTGGACTCTATATGGAGACTAGACAGCTGTAACCAACATGGAAATGTCTCAGCAGTGCTGCCACCACCACACACTCCATGGTCAGAGACACTGTTCAAGCAAAGGGTTTTTAAGGCTTTGGAAAGACTTCCCTGTGACAACGGAACCTAAAGACCATAAGGAGGCACAGGATAAGAAATAGGCTTGCAGTCAACTCTCACTCAGCCTGCTAGTCCTTGTGGGTCCATTCTTAGCTGCTTTACCTTTCACATATTGCACAGCAAGTCTGTGTACCTCGTGACTGGCTCCTGCCCCTGAGCTGCACCAAGCCATGTGCAGTTCCAGGCACTTTCCTGAAGCTGTGACAGTATCAAAAGGTACTGGAAGCCAAGGGATTACTTTCTGAAACTGCCTTGAACTGACTACTAATTAGTGTTTTGTTTGATAGCCCTTTCATAGCTGGATGCAGCTGGATGAAAATAAACCACAAAGGGAGGACATTTTTGTTTATCATTAATTTTTACTTAGTTTTGTCTAGACTTGTGAGACCCTGCAGTAATCTTCTTAATTTGCCATACATTGTGAATTCATTTACTAAGTTTATTCATTTCAGGAGTCTTTTTTTGTTACTTCTTACAAGTCCAACCAAATGAATACATTTCATAATGAGTTGGATCATGTGATATTGTTCAAACTAATCTAGAGAATTTCTACTTTATTACAATATTAGACATAACTAAAGTTTGCTGTTACATTTTCCAATGCCCTGAGGGCATTTTCCATGTGGTAGAAAAACAGGGCTCTGAGAGAACATGTTTAGACTACAAAATCAGGCCAGTCCTCCTGCCATATTTATGTGATCAAATGATTCCTACAGTTTACAAAAGAAACCACCAGAAATGCAAACTTTTCTCACTTTTGCTTTAATATCTACACTCACAAACCATAACTAGATGATGGCACATGTGAGTGCTTCACAGTTTCTGGGGTAGTAGTCTGGTCCTGCTGCATCCTGCATCTGTATCAGAGCAAACCTGAGGTACCTACTGAATGATAGTTTCCAGGCACAGGACACCAAGGTGTATAAGTCAAATAGAAATGTAGATATAAATCATCCTAAAAGGTCTGAACCCAGGAAAAGTAGTATTTTTGGTAGCAAAAACTGGTTGTTTAAAAGATGCATCCTTTTAGCCAGTAGGGTTATTTTTGTCATGAGACAGCCAGTGCATCCTTTGCTTTTCTCCTAGTCCTCACAAGCTTAAAGCTTATTTTGTTCTTAACAGATGTTTGAGACATCTTTCTCAGCAACTTAAAGACTTGATGTTTTGGCAGCATCCCTTGCAGACAGTTTAGGTACTGTCTTGGATTTGAGTTCAGGCACTTAAAAATGTCTCACTAACCAGAGATTAAATAAAAAAAAATTTGCTTTTACCCATAAATTAATCTCCTTAATCATGCTTTAGTGGGTATGGTTGTCTCCTGGGCTTTCATTCACCTCTACCAACATAATATCCTTCGGAAAAAGCTTGCTTGTGCCTTGACAAGGATCTTAGGACATGTTAATGCTAGCTCTCTGACAGGAGCTAACAACAAGGCTTTGGAGTGAAGCAGTTCCACTCCTCAGGGTAGACTCTTATCATCTTGAATGTGTGATCAGCCTTGACTCCAGAATTTCAATGAGGAAATAGACTGTCACAGAGCTGTGAGAGAGGGGCTAGCCCCAGCCACGTGGGTTGAAAATCTTCAAAGAACCTGTGCTTGTGCAGAAATGGGCCATACTTCTCAGCTGAAGAGCAGCATTGGCAGTAAAGTCAGCTGTCCAAGTGCCCTGGTAGCAGGTTTGCAACACGACTCTCTGTTTTCTACATAGACACTTACATTGGGAGTATTCCTGGAACTACAGTTTGCTTTCAGAAATTGAGGGCTGTCAAATCGTGTGGAGGTCACTGATAGCTCATATGTACTTAGTTTCCCTCCCTTAAACAGAAGCATGTCTGCCAAGTCACAGGGGTACTCTCACTACCACGAGCGTTGGCAGACAGAAAGGTCTTGCAGAACTATTTGAATACAAATGCAGTAAATAGCATATGAATAATTTTGGCCTGCAGCACCCAGTGGAAGAATAAAGAAAAATATATTTAGAAGGACAGGCCCAGGGCAGTCTTTGATAGGCTTCAAAGCCACTGAATATCAGTCTAACTGTAAGCATAGAAGGAACATGAGGGACCCTGTGTGTACTTACCTCTGGGTAGCACATACACTGTTCCTAGGAGACCCATTGGAAAAAATTAAGATAACAGAACCCAAGGTAGAGCTTAACCAGAAAAGCAATACACATATTTTTTAACTTCTTTTTTCCACACAGACTAGACCTGAATGCCTATAGAATGCATTAAAAAGGGACTGCTTTAGTTTCTCAGGAGTGTGATTTCACAGCCTAGACCACTGGTTTCTTTCCATTTTTTGGCATCTTTTTAACTCCAAACCTGTGTTTATCTGTTTTGACTCATGAGGTACCAGATAATTCCTTTTTATTTTTTAATTGGATTGGTTCTATCTGATGCTACAATAAATTATTTTGGCATAAATACAGTTATTGAATTCCTTTTTAAGCTGAGCATTGACTTCATATAGTAATTCACTAAACTAATAGTATCTGAGGAAGTAAAAAGAATAGCATAGTCAGACCAGCTGCTTCTTAAATTAAAACAATTTCTTCCTAAGCCTAAAGCAAAGCACAGACTGCAGGGAAAACCTGCCAAGCATTCAAGGGAAGATCCACAACCGAGATGATACCTATTGCTTTCTGGGCTGTTACTTATTTTCCTTTTTCCCAGTATGTATATAGAGATTTTGAGTGAAGTCTATTTTCTACAGCTCCCAGCCTGGAGCTGTATTCCCTCTACCAAAGCTGAATTTCCAGTCCCTGAGCAGCCTGTAGCAGGTGCAAGCACAGAGTAGAACTGTGGTAGACTCGAAGAGTTCACACAGAGCTGTAGTGACCAAGTCACATGAGTTCCAGCTCTTCTCCTCTCATCCCAATCTGAAGCTGTCTTCATTTTACAGAGGCTGATAACAGCACATGTTAAATCTGACATCTCCCAAGTTACTGAGGTAAACAACCAACTTTGTCACCACCTAGTGTGATCAACCTGAATTCCTGCAAATACTGAAAAGACCCTGTAAGGGTGTTAAAAAATTGCCAAGAACTTTAGTGAACCGATGAAGTCAGTGCTGGGTAATTGATAGTTACAATTGCTACCTATCTTTCCCTTTTTTGTCAAACCAGAATAAATTTCTTGTGAAAGGTCAGAAGGCAACCAGATAAAATCAATTCACAGCAACAGGGAACCTGACGAGGTTAAGAGGATTTGAAAAAAATCCACTATTTCCCAGAGAGAAATTTCTTTTAAGGTGCCTAAGAAAGGTAACAACAATTTGATGATTGCAGGACATAATTGTCTCTTGGGTAGGGAGAAATTAGTCTCTCTTTTTGGTTTTGTAGTAAGTATCATTTGGGGGAAAAGAAAACCCCAACATGTAAATGACTGGAAAATTCTTCCTTAAGTAAATAAAATAGTATTTATAAAATTACAATCTGGTTTCAAAACAGAACATAGCCTGCAGTCCTAATAAGAAATGCAGATAACTTTTCCTGTTAGTATCAAAGGATTTTCACTCTGTACAGCAATTGGATTCATATGTCCAAAGCCATGCACCTAGGGAGAACAGGGAGCAAAGGTAAGTGAATAGATGCAGAAATTCTGTAGTTGGCATCTGGTCTTTCTTGAAACTTCCAACCTTGTGAAGATTCCTTATAGTAAATACACTGTAGTGCGCCAGCACAACTCTCTGCTGAAACCAGGGAATTTATACACCAGAAACAAGTGCAACTGGCAAAATTTACAGATTTTTTTGTCCTTATTTTATGGCAGGATGTGCAGTTTTTCTGCTGAATTAGTGATTGCTTCCAGCCATCAGATACCAGGCTTTGTACAGTACCATACCCATATCTGTGTTCAGCAGAAACATGGGACCTCAGGATAGAAGAAGATGGATTAATTATTTTTTCCATCAGATCCTTTGGTGACTCAGGAAAACTACAGTATCAACCAAAAGAGATTAAGCTCTCTGTGCTTTGTAGAGAACAATTGACTCCTTTGGTAAGACATCTGCTCTCTCATGAAGAGTAAGAGCCACTACATGATTTAGTACAGCTTTAGGCTTATTCTTACATACCTACCTAAGTACTAACTTAGTTAAGAAACCTCCTTTCTGTCCCATTCTTATGACTCTCTTCCAATATTTTCTTGCCTTTAAATGCAGAAATTGCTGTTTATGGTAGAAAAAAAAGAAAAGATATAATCAGAAATTAGCTGAAAAGGAGATGCAAAGTTATATTGTCATTATGGATTCAACATTTAGCAGTCTCAGCTGCACAGAAGTTTATCTGGATATAGACTAATACAAGAGGATAAAAAGCAGTTTGGTTAGAAGATAGGCTGCAGTGTAGAGACTAAACATAAGAAGTTCAGTTATTTAATTCATATATATTTAAAAAAAAAGAAAAAAGAAAAAAGGACTTTTTAATTCTGCAAAGAGCTAGAAGACTGTGGTGGGTTGACCCTGACTGAATGCCAAGGTGCACATCAAAGCTGCTCTATCATTCCCATCCTCAGCTGGACAGGGGAGGGAAAATAGAAAAGAAGGTTCATGAGTTGGGATAGGGACAGGAAGAGATCACTCACCAGTTACATCACAGGCAAAACAGAGTTTAAAAAAAAAGAAAAAAGAAAAAAGGACTTTTTAATTCTGCAAAGAGCTAGAAGACTGTGGTGGGTTGACCCTGACTGAATGCCAAGGTGCACATCAAAGCTGCTCTATCATTCCCATCCTCAGCTGGACAGGGGAGGGAAAATAGAAAAGAAGGTTCATGAGTTGGGATAGGGACAGGAAGAGATCACTCACCAGTTACATCACAGGCAAAACAGAGTTGACTTAGGGAAATTAGTTGAATTTATTACCAATCAAAATTAGAGCAGGATAGTGAGAAGTAAAACAAATCCTAAAAACATATTCCCCCTGCCCTTCCTTCCTTCCTGTGCTTAACTTTATTCTCAGTTCTCTACTTCCTCAGCCTGAGTGGCACAGGGAGACAGGGAATGGGAGGGTTATGGTCAGTTCTCATGTTGTTTCTGCTGCTGTTTCCTCCTCAGGGAGAGGAGTCCTTCCCCCACCCCAGCATGGGGTCTTTCCCATGAGAGAGGGTCATCCACATGAGGACATGAGTCCTTCCCATGGGTTACAGTTCTTCACAAGTTGCTCCAGTGTGTGTCCCCCATGGGGTCAGAAATCCTGACAGCAAACCTGCTCCAGCTGTTCCTCCTCAGGGAGAGGAGTCCTTCCCCCACCCCAGCATGGGGTCTTTCCCATGAGAGAGGGTCATCCACATGAGGACATGAGTCCTTCCCATGGGTTACAGTTCTTCACAAGTTGCTCCAGTGTGTGTCCCCCATGGGGTCAGAAATCCTGACAGCAAACCTGCTCCAGCTGTCCATGGGGTCACAGCCTTCTTTTGGGCATCCACCCCCTCCAGCATGGGGCTCCTCCATGGGTGCATGTGTGTCTCTGCTGCCCTGTGCACCTCCATGGGCTGCAGGGGCACAGCTGCCTCACCATGATCTGCACCGTGGTCTGCAGGGGAATCTCAGCTCCAGCACCTGGAGTACCTCCTGCTGCTCCTTCTGTACTGACCTTGGGGTCTGCAGAGTTGTTCCACTCACATATTCTTACTCCTCTCTGGCCACATTACATTTGTGTAAACAACCTTTTTTTTTTTCCACTTCTTAAATGTGTTATCCCAGAGGTGCTACCACTGTTGCTGACTGGCTCATCCCTGCCCAGTGGTGCATCTGTTTTGGAGCTGTTTGACATTGGCTCTGCCAGACATAGAGAAAGCTTCTAGCAGCTTCTCAAAGAAGGCACCTCTGTAACTCATCCCACTACCAAAACCTGCCCAGGCAAACCCAAACACAGACAGATGGAATTGTTTTAAAAGTCACTAGTCAAGATGACAAACAGCATGATCCTGGGGTCATCTGATATATAATGGAAAAGGGAGAAGGATGAGTGGAATGGAAAATGTTCTGAATTACTTGGAATATAAATAAATCAAGTGATCAATCTGACATAGTCTGATGCATCAACATTTTATTTCGAGAAAGATATAAGTTCCCAAAAGTAAATGCCTAAATAAGTTCTGCATGAAGGAAAAAAAAAGTCTATTTCATTTTCTGTGTCAGAAAAATCCTCCTCCTTCTTCATTTTTAAAGGCCAGGGCAAAACTAGACCTTCCCCCAGAGTCAATGCTGGTGGACAGCATGACAGCAGTTCCAGCAGATTGGAGTACATCTGCTGCAGTGTCCTTGTGCCTGAGTCAAAGTCCATTGTCAATGACAATATTCATATTAAAAGCAATGGTCAGTCAGGATGCCAGAAAGAAAAAAGAGGAAAAAAACACCTCCTAGTATTTTCAAAACTGTATTCTTGACAATTTAGTTTCTATTTTTAGTGGACCTCATCAGAGAACTTTCAGAAACATTCAAGGATTTGATTAACTTTGCAAATTTTACAGGCACATTGTGCTTGCACAGGTCTCTCATGGTGTGGGCAGTGTTCTGGGAAATTATTCCAAAGGTCCTCAATAGATGTCCATTGTGCATCTAAAATATTCATGTTTTGTTGCACTGTCACCAGCAACTTATGTTTAAGATAAGGTATACAAGGATGTAAAAGTAAATTGGAAATACAAGAGCAGAGAAAAGCAGTTTGCATAATTGGTTCAAAATTATTTTGAAATTAATCTCTTCAAACCCATCAGGCTTTGTGTTTTTCAAATAAAAAATGAATGCAGTTATGTTTTAGCTACTCTTAGGTAACTGACATTTACATAGTTTAGGGAGTATCATTGATTATAGATTTCTCACAAGGCTTTTGTTTTAACAGCTTCTCATCTCCCATCTGTGTGTGGTACACTAAACCTATAGAAATGCATAGTAATTACTAATTAATTTTTTTGTAGATCTGTAAGTTTGAATCGCCCTTGAAATGTCAAGGTTTAAAATAATAGGATGAAATCCTGCAAAATGAAGATCAGGAGGCTGCATTGTTGTTCAGCCATTAAACAAAATTAGTATGGTACTGACTGAACTGGGACAGTGCTTAAACATAGGTAACAGTGGTATAATCTGGCCTTAAATTTCATCCTCTCTGAAAGAAATTATATAATCATGGAGTGAATTCCTAGACCTTTGGAATGACTTATCTGGAAAATTAAATAATTGCAAGATGAGACTGCACTTAATACTCTATTCAGAAAAAGAATGACTCATCATCCATTTGCTCCATGGGTGAACTAAGCTTTGCAATAGTTGAGACTAATTCAGACCAGCTCCCAAAATAAAGCAAAGCCATTTGCTCTGGCACAAACGGCAAATAAACTCCATCATTATGAGCAGATCTGACAATGTTTGCTGAGCTTTTAACATTTTCATTCTTATTACTTTATTTATGCTTACTGGAGCTAATCAGATACTGAAAACACTTCTTTTTCCCCACAAACTTGCTAAATGTTTACTTGCTTTTAAAATTTCCTTTCTTTTAGTTTTCCTGACCTTCTCCATGTAATACACACATCTCTGAGAGACCTACTAGGAGTACAACCAAATACTGGCAACATTTCCAAAAAGAAACTGCAGGGATCAGTACAGAATCACAGAATAGAATCAGTTAGGTTAGAAGGGACTACAACGGATCATCTGGTCCAACCTCCCTACTCCAGCAGGACCAGCCCAGAGCTCATGGCTCAGGGTTGTGTCCAGATGGTTCTTGAACACCTCCAGTGAGGAGAATCCATGACCTCTCTGGGCAGTCTGTTCAGTGCATTAAATGCCCTTGCTAACATTAAGAAGCAAGAAGAAAGAGTAAACTTGTTGCAAGTTTTGAAACTAGTGGTGAACTGAAGGTTTTAGAATTTGGGTTCATGTCGGGGTTTCTAAATCTTACAGATGCAAATGCTTATTGTGGACTGTGGATATTTTAGGAGTTGAAGTGCTCTTACCTTGAAGACAAACTTGCAACTTCTCTGAGAAAAACTTACAAAGCGGGTGTAGTTCTTTATTCTTCTAAACTGAAATCATAGAATCATCAAGGCTGGAGAACATCAAGTCCAACTATTAACCTGTCACTGCTGTAACCCCTAAACCCTAAACCAGATCCTCCAGTGCCAGATCCTGATGCCTCGTTAAAACTTCCAAGGATGGTGATTCCACCACCTCCCTGGGCAATCTATTCCAGTGCCTGAATACTCTAACAGGGAAATTTTTTCCCTAACATTCTCTCTAGTCCTCTCCCTGCAGGCATGGCAGGAGAGACCATCCCCCACCTCTCTACAACTCCTCTCTCTATCTCTCTATCTCCTACTACCCATTTAAAAATTGCATTCAGATATGGTCAGTTTTGATCAAATAAACGGCAAAATAATTGATATTTTTTCTGTGGTTTACAGCTAATAAAATGCTAATGTGATCTGCAAATTGCTTTCTGTCTTCTACATACCTTTTGTATACTCCTAAGAGCCTTCAAATCATCCAGTGATCATTCCTTCCAGACAATGTTTGTGCTATGATCCAGTAAGACTGAAACATATGTGAAGTATTGATTCTCTGACTTCTTTCAAGACAGATAAATCTTGGTGAGTGGGGTGAGTACCACTTTACAGCCATCTGCTGACCTGAAATATACATAGTCAAAAGAAAATATTTTGCATAGTTTGTTTTGTTTTGTTTCATACTGGTTATAACACCTGCATTTAATCCTATATTATATGTGTAGCTGATTC
>NW_008659807.1:0-6019 GCF_000695815.1 Acanthisitta chloris | reverse complement strand
GAAAGTAGTTCTTCATATAGAAAGTGGAGATATTCAGGGTCTTTTAAAGCTCCAAAGGTTCTCTCTTCAAAGGTTCTGAAGGGTAATGACTTCTAATCCTATATTTGGTATGTAGCATTTTTCTCAAACTGTTGAGCTGTTAGTATTACACACTTAAATGGGTTTATAATATACAATTATATAAGTTTATACTTAAATGTATATAAATTGATAAGGATGCTGTGTCAAACCTTTCCCCATGTCACATTTCATTTTGAACAAAATTGCCATAATGCTTGACTATAGTTTGGAGAGTTAGCTGAACTCTTTCTGACTTTTTAATATGGTGAAGTATCTTGTTTAGTGAAGAATTTTCTTCTTTGTTCAAGTTTGTTAATGATTTGTATGTTCTGTATTTTTATACACTTCATTTCAAGATTGCCAGATGAATACAATCCATGAGTGATTTGTCTGGGATGATCTTCATGCACTTCTACACTTCTGAGAAGTCAGTGGGAACTGGCTAAATTCTGTAGTGCTATAGATTATAAATGCATAAATAGACATATGTTAAATCATATGCTGAATTCACTCCATTTCAGTTGTTGCAGCATTGCAATAGACCAGTGGATTCATAAAGTATAATTTTATCTTGTTTGGCTATGAGCTTTGTGTACCTGATCAATAAACTAATTGACATCAGACAGTTGTCTCCATTGTATCCTTCTTAAAGGAAGCAAAGTTAACTAAATCAAGGTGCTAATTAATCAAATACAGAAAAATATTCTCTGAACAAAAACTAAAACCAAACTGGATAAACATCTCTAAATGCATTGAAAAAATCCCACCACAAACCACACAAAAACTACCAAAGCCCAAAGAAACCAAACAAAACACTTCCACCAAATCCCCAGGTCAAACCAAAACAAATCCACAGAAAACCAGAACTATGCTGTATCACCAGTTTTCTTGTATCCATACCTACAAGCTTCCACTGTTTTCTTTCTACTTCTGATCAAAGCTCACTTTCTAAATGAAATGGTAAAAGCAGCTTGTTGCCTTCAGTATGCATATTCCTATGTGTAATATAATTTCCTTATTTCTAGCTTATATCCTTTGCATCCTCTAAACAAGTTTATTCTCATTTGGGTGTAATATTTCCTTTGTGTATTTGTACATTTGCTTCCATCTTAGATAAACTACTTATATGCATCTCATCTTTTTTCTTGAACAAATTCTGTCATTTTATTCTGAGCATGGTCTGTCTTTCTGCATGCCTGAAGTAGAATACATTTTGTCATGTAAATCATGTGCACCTTTTGAAAGACTTGTTTTTCTGTTCCATCATCTGTTACAGAATGACAAACTCCTCAGGACTCTCTATTGTCATACACTGCTGAAATCTGTTGGAATTCATTTGTACTAATGTGGTTATGTACAAGATAGATGCTTACATCTAATCTAGTTACTGAATTCATACCCAGTGGAGACAAATGAGATTTTGCATAGGATGACTCATCTCAGCCAAAGATAGGTACTTGCAGGTCAGATGAATAAACTGCTGGAAGAGCCTATTTCAACTTGCTGATTTGTAAAGGATGGCTGTGGCAACTGGGCTAGACTTAGACATCTGATTTTTTACATGCCCAAAGCTAGGTGAGACCATCAACTTCTCTAACTTCCTGTGCTGAATAATGGTGCTTAACCATGCACTGAAGGGTTAACTCAAGGAGGAGTCTTAGGAGTATGGAAACTGTAACTCCATCATTCTAAATCACATATCACCTTCTTTGTACCTCAGTTTGTCCATTAGCTCTTATTTTTGTTATTGTCATCCTTCAAGGGAGAAATTTGTATTAAGGGAGACTTCCATACTGGGAAAGGATGGTGGAAAAATATGCAGAAAGGGAAAAAAGTAAAAGAATGATACAAAAAGAATTATTTTGCATCATGTGAAAAAGAAAATTAGAAAGCCATGTAAATGGAAGGTTTTGTGAAAAGGAACAGCTCTAAATCTTGGAGATAAGGTTGGAAGTGAGATTCAGACTTATTGATTGCAGTGAGGTTAGAGAAAACAGGTGAAGTGGAGACTGGAGAAGATTTTTGTGAAAGTGTTCGAGCTACCTGCAATGGATAAGCTGCAATATAAAGGTCAGAAGGAACAGCAGAGGTAGAACTTCAAACATGGGCAAGCAAAATATAAGATGTGGTGTTTACCTCCATGTGGAGAGAAGAAAATTATAGTTACATCACAGAGTCACAACTTCTCTGTCAGTTTTGGTAGCATCACAGGGAAGAAAGAAGAGAACAGACATTGTAGACTGCCTTTTATCCTTTGCTGTTCATTTCTACTTAAGCATTGTTTTCCTGTGTGCAGCTGCTATTTTATACTTGATTATTTTATTTAAAATTAGCCCAAATTGATGGCAAAGGAGATCTTTCAGTGATGTTATTCTTCCTTCTATGGCATTTACCCCGAGTCAGTTTTCAGTTACTTCTTTTTTACAGCATCTCAAGAATGCTAATATGAAATAGAACTGTAGCACACATAATTTTATTTGATGTGTGTTTTGATGAAATAAGAACTTTTAATGTGGGTGTCCTAAACCAAGTTACAGCACAAGCTGTAACCTGGAATTCACTCTGAACTGTTCTGGAGTCCTGGGCTCACTGAGTATATGAAACTATTTAAAGTCTTGACAGGAGATAAGTAAGTAATGATATACTTTTTTTTAAACTGAAGGTGATTCGTATGATTTAAATAGATTAAAGGCTAATCTGCATGAAATGTGTATATTTAAGAAAATCAGTGTTTGTTCAGTTGTATGAGTGGAGAGACCAAAACTCTGCGGAAATCAGGGACTTACCACTGCGATCAACCATCTGTGCTTGGACCATAGGGTTGAGACTTCTGTTGTGCCTGGGGTAGTATGAAGGTGATCTACAGGGACCTGTGGACTTGCTGATGCACACTCAAACCATGAAACCACACTATCCAAGGACAGGTATCCACAGGCCAGTGTGTAGAGATAGATGGAGCCTGGGTACAGACAGTACTAAGTTAGAAGGAATAAAATAAACTAAAGGACATGGCGACATTCCCTCTCTCTTGCACATGTGTTGCTGCTTCTTTATTCCTTATATTGTCAATTAAAACACTACCTTCAGGGAAGGAGGTGGCTACTTAAATGATAGAAGAAAGTCTCTTTTTTTTTTTTTTTTTTAAATGCTCATCTGCAGTTAGTTTGGGAACCAGATAACCATTACCCATAGCTAAGCAAAGAAACCTGCAAAGAACTGCGAAAGCAAATGTAATATCTGAAATTTCAAACTCTTGGCTAATCTGAGTTTTGGTGTAGGAGGTCCTAAGTGCACTCACACACACATGGATAATTACTCATTTAAACTATTGTGTTGGGTTTAATGTGATGTGTCAGAAGGGTAATTCATGCTCACTGTGCTCACTCTGACCATTCATTCTACTGCATATCCTCAAAAGATTTAATAGTTTTTGAATAAGAGTTTGGAAAGTTTGGATGTCTTCCTGCAATTGTTTGTTTGCACTGTCTTTTGGCTTTGGTGCTCCATGACAATACATGTCTATTTAGGTGACACTGGCAAAAAATATGTAATGATTGTTACCTCTTCTGTCTTCACATAAGCAATAATCTACTATCCTGTTATCCACTTCAATATCAGATTTAGCAATAAAATATAGTACAGATAAACTTTAATTTGTCTTGACACTTCAAACTAAAGAGTTGTAAAATGTGTCTTTGGTTTTTAGTAGCTGTGAAAAAAATTGATCTCCAACTAGCAATGAAGTCATGCTTGATGTCATTAGAGGTCTATATTTCCTGTCTGACAGATTTTAATGCCTCTTTTTTTCCTTTTATTTTAATGAGGTATAAGGTAAAATTCAGAAAGGTATTTCAATGGCTTTGCAACCTAAGTATCACTGAAAGTCAATTTAACTTTATAACTTTTGAAAAATGAACTTACAGGAAACTTTTTTCTGTCTACTTTGCTGTAAAAAGCTGTTCAAGCAAACCTGCTGTCTACTCCTTTGACCAGAAAAAATGAGTTTAATGAATGTAGCACTTCCCAGTGTTTAATCAACTTAAAGGTGTTTAAATCAAAGCTTCCTGTGATCTAAGTAGGTTAAGTACAATTAAACAGACTAAAGTAACACTATTCTTCTAACACCCCAGATGGAAAGCCCCCAAAACTCATTTTCCATCTACATGACCATATGGTGTGTTTTGAAAGCCACCAGACCAGGATTGCTTCTGAGTGAGCATGGCTCAGATTCCTCCTGAAGGTGCTTTAAAGAGAATACACCCATCACCAGTTTCTCTCTTCTTGAGCTGTGTGGCAACAGCCTGAATTATTCTGATAAACAGGTGCAGAAGCAGAACCTGATGACAGAGGTGATCTCTTGAGCAAGGCAATCCTGAGCTGTGTTGCAAACAGTAAATCATTGCTTGCTGTGCTGTTACACAGGAAAGAAGAACTATCCATGTGGTAAATTGAATTAAGGTAAATTATTAATAAACTACCTTATTTCTATCCTCTCTTTGTTTTATTTGTTTATTGTTTCTTTGAGTTTCTTTTTTTTTTTAAGGGGGACTTATGTCTCCCCTCTATCCCCACACCCAATTTGTAGTAAAAGCTGATGAGCAATTAAACCTTTCAGTTCTGCTATGAGTCTTCTTTGCTTCTTCAGTGTTTCGTGAGTTTGCTGAAACCAACTGATCCTGATCCTACTCTTTCTCAGCAGGGAAGTTGGTTCTCAGAGATTTTATACTCCACCTCTGGAAATACTGTAGAATAGTAACACATTGGTCACTGACATTCTCCACACACTTTTGCAGACACATGCAGTCCCTCAATTATCTGCTTGCTGAGTGAAAACTGCGTAAATGTTGCCTGCATGTGTCTTAGGATTAAGAAAATATCACAGACCAAATTTTTATGTAATGGCTGTACCATGCATTCAAAACCTCCTGGATGCCATTACAGAGTTTTTGCCTTGATTTTTATCTTTATTCCTTCTGGTCTTCCAACACCCCCCAACCAACCAAAACCAACCCCACAAATAAACAAAATCCAAACACCACTGCAAAAAACTTTTGAGATGAACAGTAGCAGGCCACTCACAAATGTTTTTCATTAGAATAAATACTGAATTGGTAACCTTGGTCGAATGTACTAAGAGAGAATATCACACAGGGATTGAGCACAGCAGAGGTTTTGCTCTTGAGGTCCCATGGACGGAGTTTTAACAGCTTGAGATGAGTTAGGAATCTTTCGTTTACCCTCAATATCAAAACATGTTACTAAATTTTCTGTTGATGGAAAACCATGGGTAAATATAACTTATAGCAAATGTACCCTTAAAGCTAAATTCTCATTAAAAGCAGTTTTATTTGCCCCAGCTGTAGACACTTTAATTGCATAATAGCTCTAATCCTGCCAGGCAGAGCCACGGGAGCTGCAGGGAGCTGCTCCTGGAGGTTCAGCATGGCATTCCCTGGCAGAGATTGGACCCCAGACCCCTTCTGTGCTCCCTCCAGCTGTGCACAGCTGGGATTTCAGTGCGTTGGGTGAGCTGCCGTGCCCGGGTGAGAATGCTCTGATCGCATCCTCAAGCTCTGCCAGGGGAGGGTTAGGTTGGATATTAGGAAGAGATTTTTTCCAGAGAGAGTGCTCAGGCATTGGAATGTGCTGCCCAGGGAGGTGGTGGATTCACCATCCCTGGAGGTTTTCAAGCTGAGACTGGATGTGGCACTTAGTGCCATGGGCTAGTGACCATGGTAGGGTTGGACTCGATGATCTTGGAGGTCTCTTCTAACCAGGTTGATTCCATCTATGATTCCATGACTCTCTGACTCTCTGGTTCAGCACGGCGGACAGTGCCCGCAGACACCGCGGGCTCGGGACTCGCTGGCAGCGGCACAGAACCCGCGCTGAGAGCCGCGGAGCGGGAACAGGACACAACCACCGCGGGCACGGCCAAACCGCACGGCACACACACACA
>NW_008659806.1:105563-116540 GCF_000695815.1 Acanthisitta chloris | reverse complement strand
AGGTCAGCGCGGCCGCACTGCGCATGCTTCAGTGCCGGAAGTGCTTCCGCGGCGTCACGGCACTTCCGGCCAGGGGGAGGACGGGGCAGGGGGAGGGGGCGACTACTCCGGGAGCGACTCCGCGAGCGGCTCCGGGATCGGAATCGGGATCGGGAGCGGGATAGGGAGCGGGATAGGGAGCGGGAGCAGCCGGGGTCGGTCGGCGCCATGGGGAAGTCAGATTTCCTCAGCCCCAAGGCGATCGCCAACCGCATCAAGTCCAAGGGGCTGCAGAAGCTGCGCTGGTACTGCCAGATGTGCCAGAAGCAATGCCGCGATGAGGTGAGCTCGTCCCGCCGCCGCGGGAGGGGCGCGAGGGGTCAGACCGCTGTGCAGGGAGTCGCAGTCGCCTTGAAGGGAGATACAGGGGGGTTAGGGCTGCTCAGTTTGGGTTCTTGAGTCCTTGCGGTGGCTTCGATCTCATGGAAACACAGAATGGTTTGGTTTGGAAGGACCTTAAAGATTATTCGGTTCCAACCCCCTCTCCCGTTCACCCAAGAAGCTCAAATCCTGTTCTCTTCCCAGTGACTATAAGCAAAAAAGTTTCACTGCTTTACAACCAGATCTTTTTGTAAGGACGTGGCCAAATGTCCTGTGTCTGGGTGGGTTTTGGGGAGCTCTGGTGACCTCAGCCCTGTGCCAGAGGTGAGCAAACCATCACAGTCCATAGCCTGAGTGCTCCCAGGACACCATTCCCTCCTTGCACACGTTTGGTGTTGGTGTTGGGCAGGTATGGAGCCTGCTCACCTTCCCAGTGCTCTCACAGAAGCACCTGGATGGGTCTTTGGTGGACATGAGTGGTGTCACTCCTGTCTCATTCCACAGGGAATGAAGAGGGTTGTTGGAATGTCCTGTCTTGTCTGGAGGCTCTTGGCGTCGGGATGAGTTTTGTTTCTGACTCATCTGGTCAAGAGGAACAAGTGCCCCATACTAGTCTGAGGCTGAGCTAAGGTGTTTTAGGTGAAGCCTCCAAGAAATTTCACACATAAAACATTATTTTCCGTACTTTCTTCAACTGTGAGCGTTGCAAATCGAGACAAAGACAAGCAAAGTATTTATTTTTGCTTTACAGAATGGCTTCAAATGTCATTGCATGTCTGAGTCCCACCAGAGGCAGTTGCTGCTGGCTTCTGAAAATCCTCAGCAATTCATGGATTACTTCTCCGAGTAAGTTTCCTGTATATTCTTACCCAGATCTTCATTCCTGTGTCAGGTCTGTACAGCCACACCTCTAAGGCCAAATCAAGTCCCACTGAAGACACTTTATTGTGGTACATTTGAGTGTCACCTCTTTTTGTAATGGCAGTTTGAAATTTTAGGCAGTGCCACTTTCGAGCTTAGGGAAGAGATTTCAGTCAAATTTGACAGTTTTACCTCAGGTCTGACTCCCATTTGACATTGCTCTGTGTTACAAATACATCACCTTTTTGCCCCAGCTGAGTGACAGCCACAGATACGTGAGCTAAAGGCAGCAATACACAGAGTTAAGGAGTCAGAGGTGTAGCTGACATCCCACAGCTTCTCCCAGTCCTTTGTCCAGCTGCCCTACATGACAGCTGGGTTGAGTGGAGCTGCCTGCAGCATGAGTCTGAACTGAGGCTTTATGCTCCAGCCCTGGAATTAGCAGTGAGATGAGTGATCCATCTGCCCCATCTACCCCCTCTGCCTTTTGTCCTGCCCTGTGTTCTGTGTCACTCAGCCTGGCAGGACACCTGGTAACAAAAACCCAGCAATTAGTGGGTAATGTTTATATTGCTTTGCTCCATTTATCCCTTTGAGAGGCTGTTGTCCTCTTGGAGATTCCAGGTGTGTGCATGTACCACATGGAGTTCCTTTGTGTGCTACTGAGAAAGGGAAACAGGTGTCTGAATTTCATCCTGAATAGTTACATTTAAACAGCAGATATTTAGTTGTTAATGACAATAGAAAATTGCTTGATAATTGTTAAACTTTTGCTAAAATCCTTCCTTTTTTTATCCCCCAAGGGAATTTCGAAATGATTTCCTTGAATTGCTCAGGAGACGATTTGGTAAATATTTTACTGTTTGTTTGTTTTTAATGTCTTTTGTTGGTTCAGTGCAAGAAGTTGTGGTTGATTTGTCCTAGGTCCCACACTCATATTTAATAACAATGCTTCCATATTTCAGGAACAAAGAGAGTCCACAACAACATTGTGTACAATGAATACATCAGCCATCGAGAGCACATCCACATGAATGCCACACAGTGGGAGACACTGACTGATTTTACCAAGTGGCTGGGGAGAGAAGGTGAGTGCAGTTGCTCAGGGTTGGGAAGTCTTAAAATTAATGGGTAATTGAATTCCTGATAATTGATCAGCAAATATTTGTTAGATCTGTTCCCTTTTTCTTTCTTCCCATCTTGTATGTACATGAACAGATTTCCCAATGTATTTCTGTGCTAACCATTAGGAGTTTGCATATGAAAAATGTCAGAAATCTGGGATAAATGCATTATAGAATCATAGAATTTAGGGGTTGGAATGGATCTTACAGATCATCTAATCCCAACCTCCTGCCATGGACAGGGACACCTCCTCACTAGATCAGGTTGCTCAAGGCTCATCCAGCCTGGCCTTGAACACTACCAGGGTTGGGGCAGCCACAGCCTCCCTGGGCAACCTGTGCCAGGGTCTCACCACCCTCACAGTAAAAAACTTTTTCTCACCTCCAACCTAGACTTTCCCTCCTTCAGTTTGAACCCAAACTGAAAGGCATCAGTCATGAGCCTTTCCTTGTTTCATTTGCTGGTTTATATTTATTGGAGGGGTTGCTAAATTCTAAACCAGCTTCCAGCAGTTGCTATTTAATTAGAAACTATGGTAGAACATTCCTTGAGACTAGAGAACCCTTCCATATTTGAGGTGACGAGAAGTGAGCAGTTGTTCCCATTCCAGGCCCAGTGGAAGGGTTAAAGCTGGAGCTCTGCAGCTCTGTGTTCAGAGGGAGGAAGAGAGATTAACACGGCACTGTGGTGTGACAGAAAGTTTTCTTTGGCTCTGGTTGCCCCTGTCCTACAGGATACATCCATGAGTCATGGAGTGTTTGAAAAGTCCCTGTAGCCAGAGTCAGTAGCAATAAGGCAGCACAGGAATGTTTCCTTTAGTCTGTGTGTTTTGTTTATACCTGTTAGATTTCTGTTTTCTTCCTTGTTAAAACAGTGGGAAGGAAACATTTTCTTCAATAAGGAAAGTATTGGAAAACACTTCATCCACTCTACGACATACTCTGGCCAATGTCCAATAGATCTGGTGAGCTGGAGGGCAGAAACACATAGCACAGATAACTCAAAGTCCATTTTACCAGGCCAGTAAGGGGAAGGTTTTCTCTGCTAAAGTATCTGCATTGTAATAGTGAATATGGACTGTGAAAATGATCTTGATATTGTTAGTTTTAATCCTACTTTATCTTGTATTGACTTTTAGGTCTTTGCAAGGTTGATGAGACTCCAAAAGGTTGGTACATCCAGTACATTGACAGGGACCCAGAGACCATTCGCAGGCAACAAGAGCAAGAAAGGAAGAAGAAACAGGACCTTGATGATGAAGAAAAAACTGCTAAATTCATTGAACAACAAGTTAGAAGAGGTTTGGAGGGGAAAGAACTGGTGAGGAAATTTTTACTTTATGTAACCCTTCAGCTCCCAACTCCACTTGGTTAAGTTTTTGGGGAATATCATGCTGCTGGGATGCTTGAACTATTTCCTTTGCTTCCTAACCTGGAGTTATTGTGTACCCAGCTTCCTTCAGTACTAAAGGGCTAATAATTACTGCTCTTCAAGTGATTAGTTTCATAGTATGCTAAGGGGTTGGAATGGAGCTCAGAGATCATCCAGCCCCAACCCCCTGCCCTGAGCAGGGACACCTCCCACCAGAGCAGGCTGCTCAAGGCTTCAGCCAACCTGGAATGAAACATTGCCTGGGTTGGGGCAGCCACAGCCTCCCTGGGCAACCTGTGCCAGTGTCTCACCACCCTCACAGCAAAAACTTTTGCCTAATATCTAATCTAATTTCCCTCTTTCAGTTTATCCCCGTTGCTCCTCGTCCTGTCCCTGCAGCTCCTACCCAAGAGTCCCTCTGCAGCTTCCCTGGAGCCTATTCAGCTCCTGGCAGGTGCTCTGAGGTCTCCACACAACCTTCTCTTCTCCAGGCTGAACAGCCCCAACTTCCTCAGCCTGTCTTCATAGGGGAGATGCTCCAGTCCTCTTACCAACCCCTCTGGACTTGTTCCAAAGTTCTGTGTCTTTCTTATGTTGGGGACACCAGAACTGTGTGCAGTACCCTGGGGGAGGTCTCACAAAAGCAGAGGAGAGGGGGAGTATTAGTGATCTGAAAATCACTTGACAGTAAACAATCCAGTAACCAGTGTGACCTGTCTTCATTTATGGTATTTCACAACTTTTAGGGATGCAGATAACAAGTACCTCATACACTGGGGAGGTGGGGTAAATAACCAGGGGGATGTGGCATAATCAAATCCACATAGTGAAAAGTTCTGTTTTGACAGTGCTGGTGTGGTTATTTGGGATGTGTTTCTTTGGCATCATTCCATGACCTCCACACACATTATTTCCTAGAACTGGAGCCTCCCATTTGATCCTGGGTATTGATAGGTACATTTCAATGCCATTGTAAACAATTATCTGTTTCTTAATTTAAAACTAATTGAAATTTAAATGGTCTGAGCCTTCAGTGCTAAAAATTTGGAAAGATACCAGAATTCCCTTCTTTGAGTTATCAGTCTGTCCAGAAACCAGTTGGATCATGCTGGTTCAGACAGAGAAAACTGCTGCAGCAAGGCCACTTTCCTTTCATGCTGGAATTGAGCAAGTTTAGGCAGTATCTCTGTACAGAGTGTTAATTAGAGGATTTTGCACAGGAGCCTGTAATGAGAGAATGTTTTCAATTTCTAATCTTTTACAAATCAAGCCAGGTTGGATATTACAGTTACTTGTAATAATCTTGCAGTAGTCTGTAAAACTGAGCTAATCAGTGATCACCAAAAAAATGATATCTTGGCTCAGTTTTCTGTTTGAATCTCTAAACGTGCTTTGTGTTTTCTTGGCAGGAAAAACCAGTCTATACTGAACTGAACAGAGAAAATGAAGAGGAAAAAGGTAAGCAGATTTTGACAGATGTCATTTTCTAGAACCTGCTGAAGCTGATTTTGTGATTCGGGCAAGATGAGCACTGAGGCCGGCTCAGTGCTTCAGTAAAGTGCTTTGAGATGAGTTATAAAGAGCAGTGAAATGTGGAAATGTAGAATATTCTTTCTTACAAAACTTAATTTATTTTAAAAGCTGAACCAAAACACAGGTTAGTAAATATTTTCAAATTTGTGGTCGGTTCTATTTGCAGATTTTTAAAGTTTTAACATCCTTCACTACAGTTATTTTTAAAGATAGAAATAGAGTAATGTCTTTTTATTTTTTAGTTACATTTAATTTAAACAAAGGAGCAAGTACTTCATGTGCAGCATCTTCTAAAACCAGGTGAGAAAAGAACTTAAGGGCAACTCTTCCTGTGGCAAAGCACTTCTCTGATGATGATACTTGTGTGGGCAGAAAGATGTGTCTTGTCCTGAAATATTTGGAGTGTGATCTCTCACTCTGCCTTGTTATTCAGAAGGGGATTCCAGGTGACTTCATGGTTGCTTTTGTATTTGAAGTGGGTGATGGGTATAACTTAAATGTGTGCTGTGAGGAGCCTTCTTGGCATCACTGTGCTGCATGGCAGATGCTCATAAAGTAGTAAGAAGTTCCAGGTTTCTCCAAGGAGGTACTGCTATGTGGAAGGGTGGAAAAGAAATCCAGCCAAAGCATTTGAAGTAATGTCACCTAGTCCCAGCTGCTTCCTATGAATAGATATTCATGCCTTGTTAATTTTGATTCCTAAAAGGTTTGATTGCCTTGTCTAATTGGAGACAATACTTCCTCTGCTTATCATTTAAGCCGCTGAATTTACCTGAAACAAATCATTCTAAAGCTCTCAAATTTAGTTGTCATCACATAACCACAAGCAATGCAGGACAAAAGGGATCAATAATGTAAAGAATAGTGACTTAGAACAGTCTGTGGAACTATTGGATGAGCAGTACATCTTTTGGTGTGAGGCAATATTGTAATTAAATGCACTGCAGGTAAAAGGAAAGCTTTTCTCTCATCACACTAAGCTCTTAGATAAGGTATCTGATGGGATATATGCCAGGCAGAAAATGAGACACTAAAGCAGTTCTTTGCAATAATAGATACAGATTTCAGGCTTTGAGGAAAACTTGTAAATTATCCCTAAGCATCAAGTTGTGCTTAAGATGAGTCTGAAACTTAATGCAGACACTCACTTGAATAGTTTCACTGAGGAATACTTAAGGTCCTTGCTAGAATTTGGCTGAATGTGAAGTCATATATCAGGTAGTCTAATTTCTTCATGGCATCTGAGATACTTATCTGTAAACTTAGTAATGGTAATGTAGAAGCAGTGTCAGGATAAGCACTTGTAAAGTGCCTGGGCAGTGGTTTATCTGTTACTAGTGGTACAGGCATCACTTCAGAGTCATGTATGGAAGCTGCTTCCCTCTGTCAGCATTCAGGTGTGTTCTGCAGCTCTGGCTGTTCCTCAGGAGCAGCAGAGTTCATTCAGCCTGATGTCCAGTTCCCCAGCACAGTGGGCAGGAGGACTTCCCAGCTTCCCACCTTCCATGCTCACAGCACAAGCTACAGAAACCTGGCAGTTGTGTTTTTTGGTGCAGAAATGGGACCAGGAGATCATAGGGAATGGGTGAGGGAGTTTGGAGAGCTTGGGGACATAGGTAGTTGGGTACAGAGGTGGAGTTGGAGCTTTGCTGAGAAGGGGAGTGAGAGGAGAGGTGTTTCTTTCCTTGTCCCTGTGGCTGCCAAGAAGCTGTGAGTGACCACTGCCATTGCTGGCACAGCTCCTGATGCTGACTGCCCTTGAGCAAACTGGGAGCCCTGCATAGGCACTGCAGTTGTTATGTTTTAGTTGTCTATTACTCTTTATGAAGAGTTATTTTAAGTAGTTGCTGTTTGATTTGTGATTTAATGTGCTATTTCTTCTCAAACTCTGCTGTGATTATCCAGACTTCTTCTGAAATACAGTTTTTCTCTCAGTGTTGCTTCTACTGCAATTTCTGTCTCTTCATTCCCACTGGATGTCTTCCCTTTGGTAGTATATCCAACATCCTCACTGCAGGCAGAGCAGGCAATTGGTCCTAAGGCCGTATTAATGTTGCCTTTATCTCTCTGGATGAGATAACACCTCATCTTTTTTTACTGCGATCAGATCTCTACTATAAAACTGGCTCATGTGTTTTCTCCCATAGCCAGATAGGTTCAATATCTCTGGAAGGAGTTCTAGACATCTGCCATGTGTGAGAGTTCCTCTGTCCAAGTGGCTTCTCTAAAGCCACAAGTTTGTCCTTTCAAATTTGGAAACTTTATTTGCAGATTAGCATTTGTCTTCTCCATTGAACTCAAGTCCTTGACCAACTCTTTGCTTGTACAGTGCTGAACTGCTCATTAGGTGTGTCCATTCTGCCAGACTGCCAGCAGTAACCCTCAGTGGACATGGAGTTTGCACCCCAAGGAGATCAGTCCTAGAGAAGGAGGTGTGCAGGGGCTGGAAGGTGACTTGCACAACTGAAATTAAGCAAATCACCAGACCTTTTCGCTCAGCCGGTTCTTCAAATGCATCTTGGGAGAGGAAAGAATGTAAGATCTGCTGTGAAAACACCATCTTACTCTTCCAGCAGTGTCCTTGGACCAAGTGCACTGAAGATGGTGGAGGGGACAGTTAAAAGGAAAGAATCAGCTCATAGCTCTGGTCAGCCCAAAGAGAAGAAGAAGAAATCTGCACTGGATGAGATTATGGAGGTAATGATCATGCAGGATCTGTGTGTTTGTACCCCCATGCCTATGACAGTGTCCACTTTACCATCCCTTTGACATGACCTCAGACCTTCAGTTTATGTGGAATTGAGACTTTTGCATCTTACCAAGCAAAATAATTTCATTTCCCCATAAAAAAGTGATTTCTGCTACTCAGCTGTTCTTATGCCCCAAACTGAGATGCTGGAAGTCAAGGAAAACAGATTTTGCAAGGGAAGGAAATATCTAGAATCACCATCATTTTATTATGGATTCCTGGATGTCATCGGATTGATTTCCGTGCAGGAAACACACATTGACTTACCCTTATTTAGAGTTTTGGGTTTGTTTTTTTTTATTCTCCACTTGATGTGGAGCTTTTCAAAGGCATGGAAAAGCTGCAGTGGAAGGAGGAAGTCAATGGTGATTATTTGTTGTTGTTTTGTAGCTTGAAGAGGAGAAGAAAAGAACATCTCGAAGAGACTACTGGTTACAGCCCGTGAGTGTCTTAAAAATGATTGTTGTTGTAACACATAGAGCTAATTCTCCATCTCTGAAACCACTTTTGATTTGTGTAAAGATCCAAAAGCAGATTCCAAATTAAACTTAAACTTATTTTCCCTTTCCTGCCCTTGACTTGTAGTGAACTGTCACACTTGTGTTCAGTTCTGGGCCCCTCAGGTCAGGAGGGACATTGAGGGGCTGGAGCAGGTCCAGAGAAGAGCAACGAGGCTGCTGAAGGGACTGGAGCACAAGTGATATGAGGAGAGGCTGAGGGAGCTGGGGGTGTTCAGCCTGGAGAAGAGGAGGCTCAGGGGAGACCTTATCACCCTCCAACCACCTGACAGGAGGTTGGAGTCAGGCGGGGGTTGGTCTCTTCTCCCAGGCAACCAGCAGCAGGGCAAGAGGGCACAGACTCAAGCTCTGCTAGGGGAGGGTTAGGTTGGATATTAGGAAGAGATTTTTCAGGGAGAGAGTGATCAGGCCTTGGAATGTGCTGCCTAGGGAGGTGGTGGATTCACCATCCCTGGAGGTTTTCAAGCTGAGACTGGATGTGGCACTTAGTGCCATGGTCTAGTGACCACAGTAGGGTTGGATTGATGATCCTTGAGGTCTTTTCCAACCCAGTTGATTCTATGATTCTATGATATGCTTATATCCTGATACAGTGTATCTGTATCAGTGTATCTGATATGCAGTGTAACTGTAATTGTAAAGCAACAAAAGAAAAGTCTTGAGAAAAACTACTTCGAGCCAATAATTTGAGAACAAACACCAATTCTTGAAAGCCACATCTTTACTAGTGTTGCTTCCTGCACTGTACTACACAATTACTTCAGATTGTGGAGTTCTTTTGTATATTTTATTTCATTTTTTTCTCTCCTTTCAAATCTTCCAGGAAATCATTGTAAAAATTGTAACCAAGAAGCTTGGAGAGAAGTACCACAAGAAGAAGGCAGTTGTTAAGGTAAGATGGGAGCATGTGACATTGGTTTGGCTTTTCTCCTGTCAGGTGACTTCTGAAGATTTGTTTCATTGTGTAGGTTGTTTGGCCTTAAGTCAACACTGTTAGGGGCTGAAATGTCACCTTAACTGTATCGGGACTTATTCTGGGCAGAGAGTGAATCTCTGAATTGGTTTAATGTCATTTACCCTGTGATCATTTCTTAATGATAGGTTGATAAAACCTTCACACAGGGCTGACAAAATTAGTGGCCAATTAGAGCAGTCATTGATGCTCATGAGGAGCCATTTTAACCTGGCCTTGACTTCAGAGTGGGGCCAGGCAGCAGTTTGTGGAGCTGGAGGCCTTTAGTACAGCTCAGAAGTCCTTGTGCTCATGATGCCAAATTTGTTAACTTGGAAATGTAAGTTTAGAGGAATTGTTTCCTTTTTCTGATTGGCCTCTGCCTTTCACAACAGGAAGTGATTGACAAATACACAGCAGTCGTGAAGGTGATTGACTCTGGGGACAAACTGAAGCTTGATCAGACACATCTAGAAACTGTAATACCAGCACCAGGTACAGCTGGTTTTGTGTGTTTCCAGCTTAATTCTCACTGCAAAACTTAATATCTCAGTACTTTTGACCTATGAATGATGAATCATCTTGAAAGTACCATAACCTCTCCTAGGAAGTCAAGCTGAGAGAGTTGGGATTGTTCAGCCTGGAGAAGGCTCCATGGAGACCTCATTGCAGCCTGTCTCTACCTGAAGGTAGCCTGTAAGGAAGATGGGGGCAAACTTTTTAGCAGAGCTTGTTGCAGTAACACAATTGGTAGTTTTAAACTGAAAGGAGGTCAATTTAGACTAGATATAAGGAAGAAATTTTTTAAGATGAGGGTAGCAAAACACTGGCACAGGTTGCCCAGAGAAGCTGTGGATGTCCCACCCCTGGAAGACTTCAAGGCCAGGTTGGATGGGACTCTGAGCAACCTGATCTAGTTGAAGATGTCCCTGATCATTGCAGAGGGGTTGGACTAGATGAACTTTAAGGACCCTTCCAACACAAACTGTTTTATGATTCTATGAAGAGCCATCTTGCTCTTGGCACAGCACTCCGTAAGGTAATCTGATCATTTACCAAATACCCTCTGGTTTGTTTCTGGGGAATTATTGCACTGCTTCTGCTTTGAGTCTTCACAGTTCCTTTGTGTGAGAATTAGATTTTCTTCTGAGAAGACAGCAGTGCTTTAGGGATCAGTTCAAAACATCTCTGTTCGTGCCAGGAAGCATGTCTGGGAGTCCCACAGAGCCCTTGGACATATTTATCCTGTGTCTTCCCTCCAAAGTCCTGCCTGAAATAGCTGTGGGTACTTGGCAAATCTGACCTCATCTCCCTTTGGGTCAGTGGTGTTTCTCTGGCTGGTACACTAATGTCTGTGTGTAGCATCTAGCCACTGTTTCAGGGAAACAGGATGTAGGATTTTGGGATTCACACTGAGGTGCAGTGGGCAGGCTGTGAGGCAAAGCTGGTGCTGCTTGCTGGAGCAGCTGGGGGAAACCTCTCCCTCAGCTGTCAGTGGAGTTGGACAC
>NW_008659806.1:59983-105518 GCF_000695815.1 Acanthisitta chloris | reverse complement strand
GCAAGAAAGTGATGGTGCTCAATGGTGGATACAGGGGAAATGAAGGTATCTTGGAATCCATCAATGAGAAGAGGTTCTCAGTGACAATCACCATTGACTCTGTAAGTATCAAACACTGTTAGGTCCTGTTTGTGGAGAGCTTTCCATCTGTACGTGGAGAGCTCTCACAAAGAGCAATGCTCTCCCTAATCCTGTCTTACAGGGGAGATTTATGATGTACAAATTCTGTGGTCACCTCCCACCCATTCCCAACCAGTAGGAAAATAGCCACATATTCCCCATGGCAGAGACTAATGCTCTGCTGTTTGCCTTGATGTTGAAGTTAGCAAGTTTTGATCTTGAAAGAGACTTGGAAAATATTTTGTATTTGTTTGTTTTGAACATGGCTGTTGTTTTGTTTTGTGGGAAGGCCAAAATGTGCCCTATGCAAGGAGGAGGTGAATTTTCTCCTGCCTTTTCTGGACTGAACGTGGGGGTTTATGTCCTTATTTGTTGTCTTGTTCATGGTCAACAGTTGTTGTTGTTTTTTTAGGGTTTGGGCTCATTTGTTTGTTCTGGTTTTTTACATATCACCTTTCTCTGGGCTAAAATCAGGCCATGCCATCACCTCTCTGTGGCTCCTTCTTTGTTCTCCTCTGCAGAACCAATCTTTAAACTCACTGATAAAGTTGAGAGGATGTTGGCTCAGGGTCACATTTCTTCAGCATGACTTGCAGGAGGGAGACCCTGTTAGATCCCATTCAAAGAAGGGCTGCAGGACCTCAGCCCAGATTGGATTTGCTTGGGAGGAGATGTCCTTAACCACAGAAGGAGATTTGGCTGGAGCTAAGGATCATGTAAATGTTGGTCTTGGAAAACAGGGGTGGTTTTTCTCTAGCTCTCATGCTTGTAGGTGTTGGGATTTCCCTTTCCTGCATGAACTCTGAGTCTGTAAATTAAAAATGGGTGAAGCTATTCCTGGAAACAGTGAAGAGTGTGAGGATTTTCTCACTGACCATAGGGTGAGCAGGTTTTTTTTATAGACAAGAAGTTTGTATTCCAAATTAAACCTTTTACTGCCTATAAATTCACAGCAAATTAGTTCAAAACAGCTGCTTGTGTTTGCCCCAAAATTGCAAGGACTTTAACTCACACAAAAAGTGTCCTGAAAGCAAAAGGATTTCTGGGACAGCGTTGAGGCCTTGTCACGTTTTCTGATCAGGCTGAAAATAATGAAACAGGAAATATTGTGTCATGAGCAAATCCCCTTTAGCTCTCTTACTATAGACTCCCTATTGGGAATTCAGCAAAAAAATCCAAATTTATATTGTGATCTTATTTCTTCCACTCTGTGATTCCCCAGGGACCTTTAAAAGGACGCAGAGTTGAAGATATCCTGTATGAAGACGTTTCCAAACTCGCCTGAGCTGCTAATCATGGATCAGAGAAGATTTTGGCTCCCCAAACCATTTTTCTGACATCTTGCAGGCAGACACAAGACTCTACCATGTCAGGGTTTTAATTGTGTGTGTGTATTTATAATGTACATAGAAATTAACCACAAGCAAACTTTATTTAAAGATCACTGTGGATTTGTTACGTGAAATGTTTGTGAAAAGTCTTATCAGTTTAAATGTTTCATCTGATTCTATAGCAAAAGAATATTTGCTTCAATTTCCTTCTGTACAACATAGGAGAGAGGTGCAAGCTGAAGTATTCATTTCCTGAGGTAAGGGAGCAGGTCTGGAAGAGAGAATTACCCACAGCCTAGCAGTGTGTGTTGGAGCCAGAGCAGTTTAAACAACACACTCAATCTACAGCCAAAACAAAGCTCTGGCTGCAGGAACAAGGGAAGAGATTAAGGGAATAGCAGGAAGGTGCCAGTGCTGCAAGGGATTATTTCCTGGATGCTGTAAGAATGGACTGGTTTATTAAGTGCTGTCACCAGTTTAGTTCTGATCAACACATGGGTGGTAGCAGAATGCAAGTCATGTTTGCCAGAGTTCCTGATCCTCCAATATGCCATTTATCTTCGTGTGGATTCCATATGGAGTTACTCCATGGATGTTACTTGTGGGGTTTCTAGGCTGGCAGCTGCAGTGTGTGCAGATAGGAGTTGGTGCTTTCTCTTAGGTTTTCCAGAGCCTTTTTGTCTTTGTTCATGCTTCCATTGTTGCTCTGCTACATGAGTAACTTTACTTGTTCTAAATGATAGAGCTTTTTTATTTTTTTAAAACAATGTCACATTTTGTACAATGTTTAATTTCTAAGGCACTTCAGGAATAAACATGAACCTTTTATTAGGTCAGTGTATTTCTTATCAGCCTTTTAAACATGTGAGGTGTCCATTGGTTTCAGTCCACCAAGGAGCACAGTGAAGTGCTTGGTTGGTGCATCATATTAGTTGGGTAAAAAAAATAAGATGAAGGTTGTCCGGGGCGAAGTCCAGTCTGAAGGTTGTGTGTCTCTGGAACATTTTCCCTTCCCTTGCCTGCTGATTTGTGGTTTCCAAGGGACTCTCAGAGAGTCAGTGAAGACCTGGAGTAGACTGAAACAACCTCATATGGGACATTAGGTGACTTTCCAGGGATCACTGGTATAAAACCAAGGCAGGGTCATGTGGTAACTAAGCAGAGTTTTAAATCCAGGTCTAGGTACACACCCAGAGGCATATTTGTTTCAGTACTGATCTCATTTATTGCTCAATACTCCTGAAGAGTAAGGGATCTTTTGGGAGCTAAGCCCACTGGAAGGAAACTTTGAGTACTGGTGATGGTTTCTATATAGTCTGAACATTTCCTGCTTTCCCAGATTTGTATCTGTGCGTGAACTCCCCTGTCATGTTGAAATTTTCACCGGAAATAGTCTGAAGGCTGTCTCAGACTCATCTAATTAAGTTCCCTGTGATATTTATTGCAGCATCAAGGACCTTCCCCACCACTGGCTAACCCATCCTTAAACACTGGAGACTCCTCACGATCCTCATTCCAGAGCCCATGTTCCTTCTCTGTTCAATTTCCTTACGCATATCCTTCTTTTTGCCTGGTGTATGAACTTACACATTCTCAGCATTCTGCGAAAGCACAGGCACAAAATATCTGAAGTTTTTAATGGAATTTACAACCCATTAAATCAGACACAGCAAGGGCAAGACACCTCCTACAACCCAGCATGTCACTTTATTACAGATTTCATTCCTTAACAGAAAAGGGAGTTACAAGGCTTTGAAACACTGCTCAGGTACAAAGCAATCTGTGGAGGAGTCTCCTCCAGTCAGCCTGGTGTGACTCTGCTGCTCAGAGGAGTCGTTTGGGCATGAAGGAGCAGATAAGGATTTTCTTGTACTAAACTAGTTTTGTGTTGGAGCAGTCAGGGTTTCTTCATGAAGCTGTAGAGGTGAGGGACCAGGTAATCTCTGTAGTGGCCATCTATGAACCCTTTCCCACTGTTGTGCACAAACCAGCACAGCACGTCAGTCCCGAGCACACGGTCTGTCCTGTAGTCCTTCTGCACACCCCTGTGAGGGAGAGAGCAGCCAAAACAAGGGTCACAACAAGCAGACACTGATAAACCTGCTCAGTCATGAGCAGGTTTATCAGAGTCTTCAAAGGGGTGAGATGTGTTTTCCACCAGCACCAAGTGGAAACAACCACAAAACACAAAGAATATTATACAGTTCTATGACCCTGTGGACCTTTTGTGGGAGTTCCAAGCACTTTTATATGACCTGTCCCAAGCCAGATGTTGGGCAGCTAAGGACAGAACACGTCATGCGCACACCTTGGGGTCAGTTTTTGGTCACTCTAGGAAAGATATTGAGGGGCCGGAGTGAGTCCAGAGAAGGACAATATAGCTGGGAAAGGGTCTGGAGAACAAGTCTGGTGAGGAGTAGCTGAAGGAGCTGTGGGGGCTCAGCCTGGAGAAAAGGAGGCTCAGGGAGATCCTCCACACTCTCTACAACTCCCTGACAGGAGGTTGTAGCCAGGTGGGGTTCAGGCTCTGCTCCCAAGTGAAAAGCAACAGGACAAGAGGAAATGACCTCAAGTTGTGCCAAGGGAGATAAATATTTCCTTAGATATTAAGGAAAATTTCTTCACTGAAAAGGTTGTCAGTCATTGGAACAGACTGCCCTGGGAAGTGTTGGAGTCACCAGCCCTGAAGGGATTTAAAAGACATGTAGATGTGCTTAGAGACATGGTTTAGTGGTGGCCTTGGCAGTGTTGGGTTAAGGGGTGGACTCAGTTGAGCTTAGAGAAGTTTTCCAACCTAAATGATTCTATGAAATATAAAAGAACCCAATTGTTTTACCAACTGATAAATCCAGATTATTAGCAGCGGGAAAGCAGAGGGATTCCCCCCAAGATTACTTGAGAGTCAATAAACCTGCAGTCCCTGACATCATTAAAGAGAAGTCAGATATAGAAAGAGAGCAATAAAGCACATGATTCCTACCTGGTAACAGTGAACTTGTTGCCTTTCACTTCCATGATGGCTTGTGTTTTCTCTGGCTCTTGCCCAGGGCTTTGGTGGTGGATGTACACTTCTGGTTCAGATGCAAACTGACCTGATCAGAGAGAGGTTTAAAGCTCTTTGAATCTCCTGACTTTTGAGGCTCCATGTCAGCTGCTGCCAGGCACTTTTGGAAAATCAAACTAGTTCCAGCAGGCAAACCACTCCTGGATCATAGGACACCGAGTCTCCAGCACTGTTGGATCACCCACAGTGGGAGAGTAAAGAGCTCTACTGTTGAGCCAGCAAACTTCTTCTAAGAAAGCAGAATGGAGCTGCAAAGAGTATTTGGGAAAACAACCTCTGTCCCTCAGGATTCCCACATATCAAAAGGAGCCTTGCGTGGCTGAGCACTGGAACAGGCTCCTCAGGGAAGTCATGGCATAAAACCTGCCAGAGCTCAAGGAGCATTTGGACAATGCTTTTAGGCACATGGTGTGATTCTTGGCAGTGTCCCATGCAGGAGTTGGACTCAATGCTCCTTATGGGTCCCTTCCAGCTCAGGATATTTTATGAGTCTGTGATTCTATGAAATTCACCCAAAGATGTAGCAAAACCCCTTCCTAGTGCCCCACCACTCCCACCCCCTGACCCCAGCCTTTACCTATCAGCCCATGGGCTGAAGAAGAGAACTGGTTTTCAGGGGGAATGTAGATTCCCAGGAAGTCAACATTAACTGGGTGTTTCTTCCACACACGGTGCAGCACAACCATGAAGGACATCTCCTCCCCCACGGTGATGGTAACATTGCTTTCCTTCTTCACAGAGATGAGGAGCCTGGCAGAGAGGGATCAAAGCACTGGCTCAGTTCAGCTGCCCACACAAAAGCTCTCAGTGCCCTTGAGATTCTCTTGGGCATCCAGAACAACCACTCAGGCATGGCAGAGGTGTCAGATGATCCACCAGAAACCCAGAGCCTTGGGAGTGGCACCCAGAGGTCTGGTAGGAAGGTACCTAATAGAACAGACACTTCATACCCATGTTGAGGCAACCAAATCTTGCTCTACTAATCTAAGCTCTTTTTACAATGAATGGAGATTTTAGAGTCCATCCCGTTGCCTAAACAGGTGTCTAGTAGGTTGTCCAACATGACTGCTAGATGGTAATGTGCACATGCAGGTCTCCTGCATGTTGTGAGTGATGTGTATCATCATGGCAGGAGCCCTGAAGGTATCAAATGGCATTAGGTGCCTGAGGGAGCAGGCAAAAATTGCTCAGCAACTTACTGTTTCCGAATGATGTGCCCTGTGTCAGACCAGCTGAGTGTGGTGGTGTAAGATCCATCTTTCAGCGTTATGGTTTCTGTGGTGATCTCCACTTTCAGGCCTTTGGTTTTGAAATAGAACCCAATTTTGCCAAAGTATGTGCTGAGTTTCTTATTCTTTGCTTTCTTGGCCCCAACAAGCTGCCCATTGACCACAACTCCTGTGAAGGGAGAAAAGAAAAATCTGTCTCAACTTCCTAGAGACTTGGAGTTCTGTTCTCTGGCTGTACTCTGAATTTCACCTGTTACAGCTTGTTTCTTTTGCCTCTTGTCCCTTAGCTATGCATCTTGGAGATGTTTCAGGCTCCATCTTTACCTTCTGGTTAGGTAGTTGAGAACAGCAATGAGATCTACCATGAGTGTTCTTTTCATAAGTTTAACCAAACTCAGTTGTCTCAGCCTCTCCCTCTGTGTCCTCTGCTCCAGCCCCACAATCACCTTAGTGGCCACCACTGGATTTGATCCAGTTTGTTAACATCTTTCTTGTACTGACAAGGTTCAAACTGGACATGATACTGCAAATGTGGAGGGAAATAACCCCTTCCCTCAGCCTGATGGCCACACTCCTGTCAGCATTCCCCCTGCTCTCTCTGCACACCTTTCAGACTCCAGAGAGGAAAAGCGTGTTGTAAAACAAACAATGTTTTATTCCCTTACCGGTACCAGGATCAGAAACCAAGTTTAGGATCTTCCCAGGCTCTGAGTCGATATTGAAGCAGATGTTCCTTTGGCTCTTGGGCAGGTGTATGATGAAATGTGGGTCATTGTCAACTGAAACACAGAAAACAAGTGTGAGAAGCAGGTCAGTACCTGCCCTTGAGGGGAGAGGCACAAGAGGCACTTTGTTCAGAGGATTTTGAATCCCTTTTGGGGACTCCATAGTAGGACAAAGGCCCTTTCCACCTCTGTCTAAGGAGGTTCTCAGATGCTCCTCACAAAAGACCCTCAGACAGTTCCTCCTTCCCCTGTTAAGGGAAGGACATGACATTCCTGACTTAAGGAGCACTGCCAAGTGCAGTGAACTCCTGGTTAGCTGCACCCTAAGGTGCCATGGGCTCAGCCTGGGGCTCTAGAAGCAGAATTTTATTTCTTCACGATGGGAGTCAGAGTCCAGATGGGACCAAGGACCCAGACAGACACCAGGCAGGTACATATCTTTCAGGCCTGAAGGAGATTTTGAATGTCTTGAATCTTTTGAATCTATGGAGTCTCTTGAATAAAGCCCTTAATAATTTCTCCTTATTTTCACCAACTGCTTGTTCTTCCTCACCTTGATGCTAATGCCTGTTGTGATTAACATTTCCAGGAACAACAAGAATTTCCAGTGCAAAACACATGTATAATTTGGACTGGTAATGTTGCCTTGCTCACCTTCTTTTCCAAGCAGTTTATTCACTACCTGAAGTCTTAGATTAACTCTTGAGCTCAGCTGAGAGGGAGTTTGAGAGCTCTTTGTTGGATCACTATGTAAGTACACACATTGCACACAGAGTTATTGTAGTCACACTATGTTTATAGGCATAGGTTCTCACAGCTGGCTTAAGTAGACACTAAACTATTCTCAGGAACTAGCATGACCCATCACTCATTGGTGCATTCAGAGATTTTTATCTGCCACAGAACTTTCATCTGACATTTACAACAGCAGTGACTTTGCATTAACTTTGCTGCTGCAGAGAAGCTGAAGGGAAGCTCAGCAAACAGCCCCAGCCTCAGCAGCATGTGGAGTCACTTACATATTTTACATCCTATTAGGACCTAAACCAGTTTCATCCTTGTAATTTAGAGCACATTTTTACAGGTTGATCTATTCAAAGGCTTAAATGACTCAGTATTTTATAAAGCAAAAGTTTGGGTTGGAAGGGACCTGAAAGATGATCTCATTCCAGGGGCAGGGACTCCTTCCACAAGACCAGGTTACTCAAATCCCTGTCCAGCCTGGCCTGGAACACTGCCAGGGATGGTGATGAGTTATTAGTGCTGAGTGTTGCTATCTGGTGTTTCCTTGTGGAGAAATACTGTAGTTTTTACCTCTGTTGATGCTCAGAGAGGACACAGGAGGACTCCTTTGCTCAGGCATGAAGCTGACTGGCACAGCAGTGACATTGGCCCAGGCTGGGATAGCTTTGTTGTTATTAGGTGCATTTGGAGTTAATCCTAAAGTACCTGTTAAATGACAGTCATCATTAGGGTTCTGGTAGTGCTGACATGTTTAAGAGTGTAATTTTTAGAGCACTGCAGTGGATCAGAGCAATGTAAAGCAGCTGCAACACCATTCACAACAGACAGATTCATGTAATGAAGTCAGGATAGATTCATGTAATGAAGTCAGGATGGATTCATTCCAGTGTCTTCACCAGAGGAATATGACTTATCAGGGCAGCTGAGCTAACCAGAAGCTATTGGTGACAAATAGAGCTTGACTTTTTAACTTTCATTTGTGTGAACAGGCCCCACTTTAGCAAAGCCCCAATGCAAGGGCTTAACTGTTGTGTCAAATAAAAAACCTGAACTTCAAAAATCTAGCATGTGGTAAAAGCTTTGCTGACTTGGGTCCTGAGCTTGAGGTGCCTGAGAAAAGGCAGAACTCTTCCTGCATGCCCTGGGATGACCCACATGAATAAAGGATGCAAAGAAGTGCAAGTATTTAATACAACATCCCTAAACGTGTTCCCTAGTACTAGAGCTCTCTCTGCCTTTGCCATGAGGAGAAAGTAATGTGTCTTGTCTCTCCCACTTAGTTCTTGAAGCCACATGATCTTAAATGCTCCATGAAACTTGGTTTGTTTTAACATATTGGGCTGATATTCACATCTGCTGGCCCTGCTCTGAAGAAGAGCAAGGAGAAATAGGAGTGGGGGGACATGAGCAGAACAGAAGATTGCACAGCTGCAGCTTCTGAATCTGTCAGCATTTTCTTCCTTGAACCCCTAGCCCAGATCTGAGGCTGTTTTCACACGTGCACTGTTATCCCTATGAGCACAGTGATATGTGAAGTCACTACAGATCACACACAAACTAAAAATTGGGCAGATTTTTGAGTTTCCAGGTCATATTAATTTCACAGACTATTATGCATGGAGAAGTTGTCCATGCACAGTCCAGCTTTGCAACAAGTGGGCTTGTGGCTGATTGATAACAATTCTAGGAAGCTTCTAAGGCTTAAAAGTGGTACTAAAATATGGTTTAGCCAATTCTACAGCTTCAGTGCAGGGAACTAGATGTATCTATTCAGTAAGAAGACATTCAACCTGTGACATCGTGGGCTTATTAGAAATCTGTCACTGCAATGTCCTCACTGAAGCCAATGGCTCCAAGAAGCACTTGTGTATCAGGATGATCTCAAACTGGATGAAGATTCAGTCAGCTTTCACTGACAATACAGGTTATTCTTTAAGTGCAAACACCTGGTGTGGGCAACCAACACAGTTTTTCCAACACGAGGAGAAAGTCAAAACAAGAGATGGAGTAATGGACAGAATGAGACACTGACCTGGGCAGCAGCCCTTCCTGGGGTCTTTGGGCTGGTCTGCCAACATTATCTCATCCTTGTCAGCATTCTCTATCAGCATGGCTGTGAAGGGGGTAACGATATGATGGTCCAGAGACATCTGGAGGATGGATTTGGTGATGTTCCTCTTCAAAGCTGCAGTGGGGGCTGCGTTTCTGGGTGGAAAATGAAGCAGAAGTCATGGTTAGCAGCTCTGCAGGGCATCTGCCATGACAATTCCACCACAGAGTGGTCATGGACCCAAACTGGTAGGTGTTGAAAGAAGGAAAGGCTGAGGGCCTGTGTGAATGCACTCTGCATAATTTATGAAGATTATTTTTGGCTTCTATGGGCTTTGGTTTGGACTTAGAGAAGCCCAGTCCACCTCCTGCTTTCAGTAGGAGAACTCTTTCTGCTTCAGAGGAGATTAATCCTGAACTGCTCCATGGCTTTCACTCAGGCTTTGTAAAGCAAATTTCCCATTGTTTCATTCCCTCTGCCCCACAGCCAGGTCTGGTTGACCACAATTCTCCTCACCTCTCTGCCATCATCTGGTTGATGGTCAGGTAGGCCCACAGCTTCCTGGTGAATTCAGGATCTGCATATCTGTCTTTCCTCATGAATCCATCCAGTTCTTCAACATCCCGCAGGGTTTCCATGACAAGTTCTGCATTTGCCTATGCAGCCAATGAGAGATAAAGGTAGTGGAAGGTGAGCCAGGAGAATGGGGTCGCTTGGAGTTCCTGTTTTAGCGTGGTTGGCTTTAAGGACCCACTCTAGCTCTGCCTGTGGTCAGTTCTAGATCAGAAGGTCCCACACCATTGGCCTGACTGCCACAGGCTGGGGAGATGTAACAAGGTCCTCTGTTAAAGACACTTCTGGGGCAGTGGATTAAAGTAGTTTAAGGAGCTGTTAATTGTAGCCAAAGAGGATGCTACCACAGACCAAAAGTGAGTCTTAACAGAGCTCTAAATCCTCCCCTCAGGCTTTTTCACATACAGTTCCACAGAGGAACAGGAACCAAACTCTACTTTCTCCCACAGCCCCTTAGACTGCACTGTATTTTGGCAGGAAAGGATATTGAAGATACTTGGGGTTTTTTCTAGCAACTAAGAAATGGGAGGTTCAGACATGAAAGGTGCTGCCTTAGGGGGTCATCTCTGTGCCTTCACAGAGCATGAGGGAAATCCACAGTCTTAGTCTGGATTGCATTTTGTTGGTACACTAATTGGAAGGAAGTTCCCCTGGCAGGCTGCAGGTAGTGACTACCCATGGCTGCACCTGAAGCTGTAGTGAAACACTGTTGGACAACCCTCCCATGAGTTTCCCCATGCTCCCACCCAGAACCCAAGTGGACAAAACACTCCACTGGCTATAACCTTCAGCAAGGAGACTGTACACACAAGTGAGTGAACCAGCCCAGGCCCCCAGATCAGGTATCCTAGGGACACCTCGACTCACTGCAGTTGCTGTGACGACGCTTTCCAAGTGCTGCAGGTTTTCTGTGTCAACCTTCCCAGCCACTACTATCTCTGAGCCACCAAAGTAGTTGTGGAAGCTGCTCTGGGTGACGTCTGACACTGACTCCTGGGGGTAGTTGAACTGAATCCTCTTCAGGAGTGGAGTGGAGACCTGGTTGTAGAATTTCTGAGATGGAATGAGAGGGAGAAGTGAGATTGTTGTACCTGAAGTGATCTTTCCACATGTCACTCTTACTGAAACAACAGCAGGTGACAAAACCTGGAGCCTTAAAGGGCAAGTGGGATTTTCCTTGTCTCAGGCTTCTTTATACTTGGACATTTCACTTGGAAGGGGAATACAGCAAGAATATCTTGTCCAAGTCCTGTGGATGGTCAGAAGCTCATGGGCTGTGCTTTTCCTACACCTAAAAGCCTTAACCACAGGTGTGTATGGGCCTGAATCTACTCTTGGATTGGTCAGCTCTTATGTAAGACACACAGCTGTTTCCCATTTAATTCTTGCCAAAAATAGCCCCATATCTCCCTTTTATTTGTCCTGGCATACCTATGTGTGTCCTGGCACAATGGTGTGTGGCCTGGCACAACTCTGTGGGAAAGAAGTATGAGGAGACTGTATAGATGGTGAAATCAGGGAACAGTGGCAGTGTAAGGATGTCAGAGTTTGGCAAGCAGCAGTTGCTGCTTAGATATTTGGAGCCAGAACTTCCCAGTATTGAATTTTTTCTTACACTGGCAAACTTTGGATCATCATTTTGTGATTATATCCAGGCTTTTTGTCAGTGCTGAAATGGCCTAAAGTAAAATCATTTTAATTCAGAAAATACTTTTTTATAGTTAGGACTGTTTTATAGAATATTAATCCTGCACAGAGAAGTTAAGGATGTATTATAGACATTATAAAAACTGTAACTAGAAGCACTTAAACTAAAATATGAGTGACATCTTGCAGGACTCTCCAGAAGAAACTGTACTTTTTGTTACCCTCTTGCTAGTGGAATTACCCAAATCCACAGCTGTGGAGAGAACAGGAGAGTTTCAGAGCCTGTGGCCAGAAACACACCTTCATTTGGGCAGAAGTCTCCTGATTTCCAAAAATCCTCTGGGCCATGCCACGGTTATCAGTCGCGATTCTCTGCAGGAAATCGTAATCTACATCAAACCCAATCCCGAGGCAGAAGAGAGAAAATTCATCCTTTATGCTCTGCTTCACGTTCTTCTGTATTGTTGTCAGCTTCAGCTCACCTTGGAGACACAGAAAGGGTGACATTCCCCTGAGCAACGGAGGAGTCTCCATCAAGGTGAGCACATTCATGTTCTTACAGTGTCTCTGGTTCTCTCTTAATAGCAGGGAAATCTAGACAACTAGATCAGTGCCAAATGTCTGTTTTGCAGTGCCTACAGCAACATTTCACCTTCTGCTGGACGCAGAGCAACAAATTGATTTCACTGAAGACAATTTCTTTAGATTCTTTTTTTTGGAACTTGCATATTCTTATTATGTCCAGGGTTCCTAGGAACTTCCTGAGGAGTTTGTTATTGTAACACATCTAGATTTCCTCTCAGAATTGCTCCTTCAATCTCTCTACAGACTAAGACATGTCCATGAAGGTTTTACTTTGTGATTGCTTTGACTTGTCCCAAATCCAATCCCAATTAATGTACTTTCTGCTTTCTTTTCCTGATTTTGATGCATAGATCTGTGTGGGCTAAAGTCATAGGAAGAGGAAATTTTCATAGAATCACAGAATGGTTTGGGTTGGAAGAGACCTTAAAGATCATCTAGTTCCACCCCCTGCCATGGACAGGGACATCTTCCACCAGACCAGGTTGCTCAGAGCCCCTTTTCTTTGAGGTTGTTGTGATTATCTGTCCTACAGGACTTGTACTTCTCTGTAATTGCAAGAAGTTCATAACTTGAAGAACAATCTGCTGATCTTTTGAAGCTTCTGTGCAAAGCCTCATGACACCTAAAGCACTTGACAAAAGAGCAGCAGAGGCATTGGAAAAAAAGATGAATGGAATTTTAACTTACTGTCAAATTTTAACTTACTGAGCTTTTCTCAGACTACTCCCCCCAGCCTTTCCTCCCACCCAAAGCAGGATCCTTACCTACTGTTGGGTCTCCATCAGACACCAACACAATCATGGAGACTGAGTTAGGGTCCAACATGCCTAAGTTTTGGGCTTCATTCAGGATGAATGTGGCTCGGAGAAGAGCTTCATTGATATTTGTGCCTGGCAAAGACACAAAGAAAATGAGTTTGATTCTTGTTGAATCCAGATCATTTCTCAGTTTCTAGTGGAATCAATCAACACAGACAAGACCTGAGATCAAGGCAGCAAACCCCCTCCTCTGTGATGTTTACAGTACACTTGCTTGCACTCTGGTTCCCTTTTCATCCCAGCCTGTCATCTTCATGTGCCTTCCCCATTCCCTCTCAGTAATTCTTATGGAACCATTTGTGGTGTTGGGAACTATTTGCAGTGAGTTTGCAGGCAGGTGATTGAATGAGAGCATGAAGAAACTTTCTTTTCTGGCATCAGCCTGTTGGTTGGACATCTTGATAGGACAAAAAGGGGTTTATGCTTGCTGAGCCTATCTACAGGTTTGGTTTGTGGCTCAGAAGGGGCAGAATAAGAAATTAGTATGAGATAAAATGGAATAGGAAGGCTGAACAGACAGAAAACAGATATTTCCTTTGTCAAGAAAGAAAACATTCCATGGCTCCGGAGACAAGACAATAAAATGCTCCATTGAAACTGGCTTTGCTGGATAGGAACAAGTCTCTAAGCTTATCTGTCAATGCTTTTAGGGTAACAAACTCAGGCTCATATGTGCAGCATGGTTTACTATTCCCAGCACACTGATGGTTTTGGACAAGTCTATAACTTCATGTTGATTCTACCTTTCATATTGCCAGGGAAAACTTCTGGAAATGAAGGGGCAACAGCACCATCAGAGCCCTTCTGGCTCTGATGTTGGGGAGAGTCTCTCCACACTATTGGTGTACACATAACTGAATAACTAAACCAGAACTGCTCTTCAGAGAGTGACAGATTAAAATGATTGTGAGCCCCTTCTGTGCAAATAGCTCAAAAACTAACAAACAAAGCATCCAGAGTGCTGTGCAGCTGAAAAAGGCATCTGTCCTTGTTTATCAGACTGGGAATGAAAAGCACAAAAAGGATGAGCAGTTGGCCCAGAGTGGCATTTAGTTGTTCATAGAATCATGTAAGTTGGAAGAGACCTAGAAGATCATCAAGTCCAACCATTAACCCAGCACTGTCAAGTCCATCACTAAACCATGTCCATAAGTTCCCTCAGCTGTTCCTCATCAGACCCTTCCCCATCTCTCTTGCCCTTCTCTGGACATACTCCAGCACCTCAATGTCTTTCTTAGAGTGAGGGGCCCAAAAGTGAACCAGGATTGGAGGTGCCTCAGCAGTGCCCAGTCCAGGGGGATGGTCACTGCCCTGGTCCAGATGGCCACACTAGTGCTGGTACAAGCCAGGATGTCATTGACCTTCTTGCCCACCTGCACAATGTCTTCACACTCTTCTTGTCTGTGGCCAGTGCTACATGCATTGGTGCAGATGCACTTCAGTGGGACTATTGATCCCACCACATCTTTTAGAGGAGAAATGCTAATACCTGTGTGACCATTCTCAGGCACTTCCAATGGTTTCTGACACATCAATCACCCTTGTGTCTTTGCTGCCTTGTGGATTTCCATAAATCAGGGTCTAGTCTACAGTTTAGAGGCAGTGGAGTTAGGTTTCTTGAAGTTGCTTTACAAAGGCATGAGATGGCCTTGATCTTTCAAGGATATTTGGGATCTGTGAGGTTGGAGGTAGGATCTATAGATTATATGCTCTATGGTCTATGTTCTATCTGTCATAGCTTTTTCAGCAGAAGGAAATGCCATCCATCCCTTCTCCTAACACAATAAACTGGAGTTCTTGCTCTCCTTTAGCCCCAGGGCTTTTCCTATCTTGGGAATCAGTGTTTTTGTTAGGAATGCCAATCTGAAGGTGGTCTGAGGTAACCATTCCTGTGGCAGCTAACTTCCATGAGCACCTTGCAATCAAAACCTCATACCCCCATTGGGATGGATTCTCTGGATATACTTCTTAGCATCTTCAACCTGCGCTGGAGTGGCTGAGACCAGATTGTCTCTCCAGCATCTCACGTTGTGGTTGAAGTCGATAAGGGAGAACTGATCAGCAGCACGAAGCTCACTCAGTATTGCCTTCATGGCCTCGATGGTCTGAGAAGAAGAAATGGAAGAGAAGAAGAGTTTATGCTTCCTGTTGCTGAAAGCATCATCTTAGCTCATGACTACAGGCAAGTAGTTGCCACTGAGAAAGAAGCACATGAGCCCCAAAATAGAACCTGCTACCCAAATCTCTCCTTTTCTTTGCACTTCTTGCGTAAAGTTGAACTTTGCACCAAAGAAATATAGAAAAAAATTCAATTAGGAAGAATGAACTCATGTGACTCAACCCATCCTTGCTAAACTTCTGCTAACACAGAGTGAAGTGAGAGGGAGAAGCATTTGTGGTTCAGGAGAGATCGACTTGTAGCAGCTGATGAGACTTAGCTCTGTCTGCAGTGCTGTCATTTCAGTCTGGGTAACATCTGTGTGGAGATGTGTGATTTAAACCAGTGACAATTAGCCCGTATCCCAGTTTTGCAGCACTGATTTCCCCAAGGAGCCAATCTGCCAAGCCTTACTATTGTGCTCCAAAGCAAATTCAGATAGAGCTGGATCATCCCCAGCTAGTTTGTCTAGTCAGTTGTTAAACCCTTCAGTGACACATGACATGCAATCGCCTGAACTCCCTTCTCAGCTCTACAGAGTTTTCCTGAGATGTAACATAGATCTCTCCTGCTCTAAATCCATCTGATTCTATCTAATTCTACCCTGGGAGGGAATGTCTGTTGATGAGTTTCCCTTTTAGAACAGTTGTTTGCATATTTGGAGGCTGATGATGTTTCTCCAAGTATTTTCCTTTGCAGACCGAAATATCTTATTTTTAACATCTTTTTTTCTGCTCTATGAGTCATGTTGTCTAAACAATTCTTACTGCTCTTCAAAGGGCTGTCAACAATTTGTCCACAACTTTCTGAAAGTAGTATCCTCATTGAGACTTTCCCAGGATTCAGTAGGGAAGATTAGAGGAAAAAGGAGGTCAAAGCCTTTCATGATCTGTCAATGAAAATTTTAGAGCTAAAATCTCTATTCTAATGGCACCACCTCTTCTTTACAACATAGAAGGTGCATTGCAAACACAGAGTAAAATCACTAAGTCTTTGATTCACCAAATATTCTCCAAATTCAGCGAGACTCTCAGAGGAGTAAAGTGTAAAGAATTCAGCTGGTATTTTGCCTGCCAACACATGGGAAAAGTTGGCAGGAGGTTCATTTTGCAATAGAGGTCAAACACTTACTTGTTTCATTTTCAGTCCCCACATGGAGCCACTGACATCTATAACAAATAAAATGTTTTTGGGCAGCGGATCAAGATTTTCCGGAGCAAAGAAGTGAATAAAATAGCCATTAAAGATCTGAAAAATAAATTTAAAAAAATCACAGTGAAGTGAGCTACAGAAAAGAGTTCAGAAAACTCAAGACAGCAGCAGAGCAGAAAATTCTTATGTTCTAAATGAGCCAATTATTTTTCCTTATTTTCTTTTTTTCTTCTTCGTTATTGGCCAACTTCAACTTTCAGTTCTGCATTTCTCTGCAGCCTTAAACTATTTATACTCCATAGTCTTCACTTCTCATTAATGAAAGCAGAGCCTGGTTCTCAGGCAACTGCCATGCACTAGCATAGGGAGGAATGAAAAATGCTTAAAAAAAAGACTCTTCCCTCTATAATAATTCAACCTCATAACTCAGCTTCGTGGTAACATAAAAACAGTGATGTTCTGGTTGTCTCCTTGTGATGTATTGGTGCTACATCCAATGACTCTGTCCTCTGATTCAACATTAAATCACCAGAGTGCTGCTAGGTATAAAGACATTTGCTTTTGGACACCACAGGAATCTGCTCCTACTATATGTAAGCCCATGTCTTAGTCATAAATTAAGTAAATCCATTCTGCCCACTTAAAACCTCTCTGTTCTTTCAATTGGATACAGAGCTTGTTCTCATGCTCATTCTCCTGAAGGATGAAGTTTAACACAGTTTGCTTAGTGACAGCAATTCTTGCACACCCAGACCTCTCATCCCAGTTGAACAGCAGCACTTACTTCCAGTTCTCCACCTGTGGTTTCTCTGTTCACATCATACTGCACCACGAAATTTCCATCCACTGCTGTGGATGAGCACTCAGGGCATTTTCGTTGTTGGGCCATTGTTGGCTTGAAGGAAACATGAGCCTTGAAATGAGAATTGATCAGCTGTCACTCAGATGTTGTGTGAGAGGTGAATGATTGAAACAAAGAAGAGTTCACCTCCTCCTGAAATACCTGATTTCACTGAATGCTTTTCTGCTTTCATTATTTGTACTCTCGGTTTAAGTGGAAAATGGACTTTGTCTCTTCCAAAGAAAAACAGCCACTAAGATTTGCCTGGATGTGTTGATTCAGTAGTAGCAACTGTGACACAAATAACATGACCCATCTCCAGCCCCAAATATTTCAGTTACAGCTGTGCAAACCACTCATAGCAAGTCATACATTGGCTTATTTAACGTTTTCCTGGTTGAAACTATCCATAATTGAATCAACATTTTAAATAGATTTTTAAGTGATTCTTTTTTTCCCCAAGCAAACAAAAGGCTGCAATTTGTAAAAGAAGTTCTAGGAAACATTTTCATTAGCCATGTGATTGGTCTCACAGACTTTATGGCATTTTTTTCATTGTTTTAACTGGATAACTTGAAATTTCCTGACAAGATAAGACATATAACTACACAGTACCTCAGAAATAATTTGCAAAACTGAGAATGTGGAGGGAGGAGACATAAAGCTGATCCTGCATATCAAGAAAAAATATTGCCTGGCATATTATTGTGGTAGTAAAAACAGACTTTTGCCATATTTTTGCATGCTCACAAAATGCCAGGAGTGCACGGTGTGAAAAGTGAAGTTTTCATGCTATTTCCTATCTGTGACTGGTTACCTTTTTCTCTCCCTTGGAGATGGTGGTGATTCCATTAAAATGGTCTCCGAGGGAATTAGGAACATGCACATAGCGAAGTCCCTGCGGCTCAATGATGCGAACATCCACCTAAAGGTAGGAAGGGAGGACATTTAGTATGGAGCTAAATGAGGTTGGATGGGGCTTGGAGATACCTATTCTAGTGGGAGGTGTCCCTGCCCATGGCAGGGGGTTTGGAATGGATGGGAGGTCCCTTCCAACCCAAACCATTCTATGAATCTATGACTCTAAGCAAAATAATCTCCTGGTTGTGAAGGGACTGTCATTCAGGGAACATCAGCTCTCACTGGACACTGTCTGATGGAGTTGGGATTATGGTGAAAAGCACTGTTCCAAATAAATAGCAAATACTGTTTGTTTTCCTTCAGTCAAGACAAGTTTACATAAGTGTATACATATGTCAAAGCTTGTTTGCCCAAGTGATTCTGACATGATCAGTCATGACTTAGGAGATATCAAACTCTGTTAGTACAAGAGGAGACAGGACACATTTGCTCCTCACTCATAGACTCATAGAATCAACCTGGTTGGAAGAGACCTCAAAGATCATTGAGTTCAACCCTACCATGGTTACTTGACCATGGTGTAGCTACAGAGCTCCTGGACTGAAGTGTTTCATGCTGCTCTACACAGTGACCTTGAGGCTGTTTGTACCAAGCCCATATGAAAGGAATGATCATAGACTTATAGAATGGTTTGGATTGGAAGGGACCTTGAAGACCATCTAGTTCCAACCCCCTGCCATGGGCAGGGTCACCTCACTGATCTACAGATGAAGTATTGGGGCTGTAGGAACCATGGGTGCTTTGTCAGTGAGGATTCACCTGTGGGGTGCTGCCTTCACACACCAGCTCTGCTTTACCTCCAAGTGCTTGGCCAAGCGTCCTGGCTTCACAGAAATGACATGCTCATAGGAGCTCAGTTTCCTTCGAATCATTTCGTGGTAGTGAAGTTGGAACTGGATCCTGGTTCCTGGGGGCACATTCACCTCAGTTTGGAAGTTTTCCATATCCAAAGTATTGCTCCTGTAAAGTCAGCTGTGAGGTTATTTTGAGAAAATACAGGGAGAAAGATAATTTCTCTGCATTTTGGCTTAGATTGATGCATTTGCTGGGTCCGGTTCTAACAGTGACCTGGATCAGGGAGCTGCAGTTTTCTGTTAGCACAGTATGTTTTTAGCAAGCTGAAAGCAGAAACACAGTGTAAGTCCATGACAATAAAATATCACAGTTGCTGTAAGTAAGCACTTCTCAGAATTTCCCCTCATCTATCTCCTGCTGGGATGGGTCACCTCAGTTCTCCTGTAAGTTTAGTACAAAACCCACATACCTGACTATTCCAGCAGCTTTGCCTCTGGCTTTTGCTTGAGAATACATTCTTCTGGCTTCAGATTTTTCCCGAATATGGCTGGTAAATGTCATACCATTGACCTCCCTAGGGGAGAGAAGCACTGTCACTTTGCAAAAGAAACAAATACAATTATGACTGTTTCTTCACTTTACATCAGTGAAATCTAAGCTGGTGGGAAATCAAATAACAACCTTCTTGTTTAACCCTAAAGTAATGAAGTCTGATTTTCAGTAGATCTCTCTTTATCCCTACCTGCTTTTTATTTCAAGTGGCCAGAACTCTTGTGCTCTGAGGAGGATCTGCCCTTCTCCACCCACTTCACACTTTCCCTATGCTTTGGGCAGGGCAGGCAGTTCCTGATGTCATGGCTGGTTTGGAACAAGGATCAAGACACATCTGACCAGCAAAGTAGCTGCTGCCTCTCTGAGTGGCCACTGAACCAGGCTAGTTTCTGTTCAGTGAGGCCTCTACTTTGGGTCTTTCTCTCCTTTGATCTGCTGCCAACTTGCACAAGACAGGTGGGAGCTTCATCTGTTTGAGACTTTTGTCCAATTTTGTTGACTTTGGCCAATGGCCCAATGATTACTGGAGAGCAAGAGCTGGACAGACAATCTAATGACACGAGACTGTTCTCTTTGAGAAATCCTGCTAAAATTACACTGAACCTGGAAACTAAGAAGAGGTGTTTGGCTTTTACAAATAGCTCCTTCCCACTCCATTGAATGCTGCCAGAGCACAAGGCTGATACCTGCCCACTACTTACATGGTAAAGTTGTCAATAAAAGCTCCTTTGGGGACTTGCACATCAAACACTATTTGCTGGGACCGTTTTGCATTGTTCACCATTTTGGCTTGGATCATTGTGTTGGCCAACCGAGATGTTACAGTGGACTGAACTTTGTAGCTGTAAAGACCTATCTTGTCATCATCCTGCACCTGCAATTGACAAAATTACTCTATAAACTTAGGACACTGCTGGAAAATGTGCCCTAGAGGGCAATAACAATCCTTTTTTTCTTGAATCTCAGTGCCATGTTTTTCCAAGTCTGTTTGTTGCAATATGTTAACTAGATGGAACATGAGCTCAAGTTCAGGATATCTCCATATTTTACATAGCATTTGTGTCAGGATACTCATGTCAATATAGTCCATTATAACATTTCAGCTGAAAGATGGAATTGATTAAGCTGGAATGTTTCCCTTGGTTTTCATCATGCAACCAGTCCTTGGAATGACTCTATTGGTGCAGTCCAGCATGGAAGGGTACACAGTAATTCTTGACATCACATGCTGAGGAGGAGAGAGCTCACATTTTCAATAGAAGTCCTAAACAAAAGAGACCTGAAGGAAGCATTGGTTACTGACCTAGTGTTGCAAATGGTTCAACCATGGCTGTGGGAGAACAGTATTAAGCTGGTCAATTAAGATATTGTCTTTGTCTAATCACTTTTGATGCTTATTTCTTCATATTTACCATCCCCTTCTCCCTCCAAGAGCAGAAGTATCAACAGCACTGTGCAAACAGTGCTCTGTTTAAAGAAAATAGGTTAATGCCCAACCAGCAGTAAAAACAAGGAACTGAACAAACAGAAAGATTGATTTCCAAAAAAAATGGTTAACTAGAAAATCACTTTGTTCATTCTTATTTTCCACAGAGGGGAAAAAAAATACTCACCAGATCTCCCACGTAGCCCCAGTCAGATGTGCTTCGCTGGAAAAGAAAGATACAGAGAAAGAATTTGGCAAAGCTAAAAACACAGAGTGGCTGGTTCCAGTCAGGAATCAGACAGTGGCAACATCTAAAAGCTGATTTCCAAGATGGTGCATCTTAGAATTACACAGAATCATTTAGGTTGGAAAAGACTTCTGAGGTCCTCGAGTCCAACCATGAACCTTGCCAGGTCCACCACTAAGCTGTGTCTCGAAGCACCACATCTACGTGTTTTTTGAACACTTTCAGGCACTGTGATTCCACCATGGGAAGCCTGTTCCAATGCTTGACAACCCTTTCAGTGAAGAAATTTTTCATAATAACCAGTCTAGAACTCCCCTGGTGCAACTTGAGGCTGTGTCCTCTTGCCCTGTCATTTATTCCCTGGGAGCAGAGCCTGATTCCACCTGGCTACAGCCTCCTGTCAGGGAGTTGTAGAGTGAAAAGGTCTCCCATGAACCTCCTTTTCTCTAGGCTGAGCCCCCCAGCTCCCTCAGCTGCTCATTGTTCTCCAGTCCTTCTTCCAGCTCCATTGCCCTTCTCTGGACAAGCATGAGAGGTGGTTTGAGTCCTCAGCCTGAGTGTGACTATTCCATTTCTCTTGTCTTATGTTATTGTACACAAGATCTTGGAGCATGTGATCTCCCAGCTGTGACTCTCAAAAACAGGACAGCTCTGTGCCTTTCTTTTTTTTTTTTTTATGAATAGAAAACATTCTCTTGTAGAACAAAAACATTCTTCCTGAAAGCAAAACATGCTGGCAGAAAGTCACCCTCAGAAACCTGAGCTTGTAACAGAAAAATTCCCTTTTTGATTTCCTAGAAAAAGTGGAAAAACCTCAAACCCCAGACTTTTTTTCACTAATTTTGTTTGCTTTGACATTATAGAATATTTATATATACATTATATGCAATATGTATGTATTTAAAAAACCCACTGGGTAATTGATATTCCAATTCTAAGCTTGTACATGTGAAAGTTAGTTATGTATGTACTGTTCAGAAGAGCTGAAACTGCTCATTGATGGTTGAGTTTTCCCCCATCCTATGAATAGTTTGACTTGGAAATTTCTATGAAGAGGTGGTGACATCTTGTGGGCATTTGAATAATTCTGTTTAATTCCAAAAAAAACTCACAGAAGCAAACCTTTGGTAGGATTTGGCTCACCTAGTTGTAGAGGGAGATGTGATTGTTTAATGCAGAGGTATGCCTTGGAAAATGGGGAATTTGGGGAGACTAGTTCAGATACTGATGTCTAAAGTGTATCAAAATATACAGAGCTCATTTCAGGTCTCAGTACCACCTGAATTCAAGAGGACCCAAAACCACAGGAGATGCTCATGCAAATGTCATTAATCACCTGGTGCACAAAAGGTTTGCTCTACAGTTATTGAGTTCATTTGAAGCTAATTTACAGATTATGATTCCAGTTATTATGGAATGATGATGTCACAGCAAGATCATTTTAAACCAATGATTTTTAAGGATCTTTTAAAGCCAGATAGAGAGATACTGCAGGATTTCCACCTGCCTAGGAACAAGTGCAGGTTATTTTCTATCTATACAGGCTCTGCCTGAAACATTCAGACTGGGATTTCAGGATATGGAAGCTTATGCCTGTCTTAGAGACCATTTGCAAGACATGACACCCCATAGGCATTACTGCACCTTCACATCTGATAAAGAGCCAGACCCTGAAGAATCACTGCTGTCCCCACACATACCCTAGGCATAGGGAACATCACCACCACCAGTACAAATGAAAACTAAACCAACCTGAAACAAATTTAATTTTGACAAGATGAAGACCAAGACCTTAGCACAGAGGGGATTTGTTTAACTAGGGTACTTTTCTGGTTGTCAGTTTATGGTTCCTGACCCACTTCAGGAATGGTGCTTAAAGCTTTCAAGATGCCCAGGTTTCCATCCTGATGGTTTTTGGTGGATAGAGGAGATGGAGGAGATGCTGGTGGAGGTGAGAGCTGATCACTGGGACATGTAGTGATTCACATGGCTGTTGTTAGAGATCAGACATGAGGTGGGTCAACCATACCCCTAGGATCTCAGAGGTTGCAGAGGGCAACCACTCCAACAGGCCAGGAGGACAGAGCTGTGCCTATACCTTCAGCTACCTGAACCACGTGGATAGAGGAGATGGAGGAGATGCTGGTGGAGGTGAGAGCTGATCACTGGGACATGTAGTGATTCACATGGCTGTTGTTAGAGATCAGACATGAGGTGGGTCAACCATACCCCTAGGATCTCAGAGGTTGCAGAGGGCAACCACTCCAACAGGCCAGGAGGACAGAGCTGTGCCTATACCTTCAGCTACCTGAACCACAGAATCATAGAAACATGGAATGGTTTGGGTTGGGAAGGAAAGATCATCTCATCTAGATCCAACCTCCCTGCCATGGTCAGAGACACCTTCCATTAGACCAAGTGGCTCAGAGCCCCATCCAACCTGGCCTTGGAACTAGATGATCTTTAAGGTCCCTTCAAATCCAAACCAATTCCACTCCTCTCTCCTTCCATATTTCCTTCCTGTGCTGCTTCACTTGAAGAGGAAACCAGGCAGGCAGGACAGTAAGGAAATAGATGTGATCTCCCCTGGGTCTGGACAGCTGGAGATCAGGACCAAGATGGGGGCAAGAACATCCCACCCCACAGTCTAGACACCAGCTCTGTTATCTATCTCCAGAACAGAGATAATGCCTGTGCATCACCATATAGAGGTTCACAAGGTCACCTGCATTCCAGCCCATGGGGCACTCTGCTGCTGTAGTCACGAGGACCATTCACATACCTGAGACACAGCAGTTTTGGAAGTACTAGGAGCAAATATTTTTTCACCACAATACCTGATCTGGACCTAGAAAACTGTTCTGTCTAGAGCTAACAAATAGGGTCTGCAGAGAGGTTCTGTTGTCTTGTTGCCAGTGGGCTAGTGAGCTCATTATAGAAAAACAGAGTGCTGAGACCTTAATTTGGAAGACAACATTCCTTTAGTGATTAACAGTAAATAAGTTTGTGCCTGTAACTGGCCAAGATCTGCTGTCTCAAGATGTTCCACATAGTTCAGCTGAGATCTTAGTTCCACTGGTTTGCAAAGATTCATTTGATAGGTAAAGGATGGGAAATAATATATGGGAATATGAGCAATAACTGGTATGATAAAATCACTAGCAGAATTGCAAATTGCTGTATACATATGTCTATGCCACTGCATGTCTAGAAATTTTGAAAGCAGAGGCAACGTGATACATATGGCACTAAAAGAGATAGGCTGGAAAGAAATTGATGTCCTGAAGGAATGCAGCTAGGGATGATTTCTACTTAGATCATGATTCAGTTATTAAACCACTGCTCTGGTAAATGTGAGTGGGCTTGATTCATACTCATGCTAAAATCTGCCATTTTCTGCCATTGTAATGTGTCAATAAGTTCCACTGACATTCTGTGTGAGGCTCCTTTGGAAAAGCCTTAGGTGAAAGAAGACTCAGGTTTGCCTGTGCATAACTTCAAAGATGCTGGAAAATCCAACTGCACTCAAGAGGGTCTTTTGTTTTCACTCTACTGAACAAGCTCAAGAATGGGGGAGGACAAGGTCCACTCCAATCATCACTTCTTTCATGCAGTGTAATGAAAGTTAACAACTTCAAATAAGTGATTTCATTATTATCATTTATTACTACAGTGTAAAACCACATGAAAACTCCTGCAATGCTGTTTTAAACATTTCTGAGTCTGAATCTGACAAACTGTCATAATCTGCCACCCATCAGCATGCTGAAAACAAATTTTCTGGAGCAAAGTGTCAGATTTTTGACCACAGCTCAACAAGAATGAATTTACTAACTTCAGGACTGAAAGATTTCAGTCTACACTGCCAGTGTCTGAAATCCTTTTCCATGAGAAAATGGAAAAGGCTCACCAATATCAATGGGATTTTCCTCACACATGAAGTTACACAGGTATCTCCATTGTTTATCATCTGTACTGTGGTCCTTAGAGCACAGATATGGAACAAAACTACTGCTGAAAGGATAACAGCAGTTCTTGTCCCAACAAGAGATATGGAATTCCCAAGGCCTATAAGGACCTGCTGCTCCCACCTGATTGCACACTCAGAACCCTTGACATGGAACAAACCACCTAGAGAGAGCTCCCAGGTATTTTTGCTGCCCTTTTTTATGGAGCATTTGTGGGTACTGTACCTGGTATCTGCCATTTCTCATCTTGGAACTTGAAGGAAATCCATCAATTTCTAGGTCAATGAGGTTTTCCACTTCCTAAAGGAGAAAGAGGAAGAAAGAAAGAGGTGTTGCTGCTGCCTTACTGTTTGGTTGATCACTTGATTTATTATTGATTAGTGCTTCAATTGAGTTCCAAAGGGAATTTTACCTCCCCTTGATGCAAATGGGGAACAGAGGCACAAAATCATCTGAGACCAAAATCCTGCATCCTCACACACAGTTTCCCTTAACTCTCATAAGACCATGACCTTTACCATCATTTTACAACATTTCCTTTTGAAACAAGGAGTAATATTTAACATGAAGTGACCATAAAGAGCAAGAGGCAGATGATTATCATCAGGATGGGTCTAGCCATGATAACTACAGCACTGAGCTCACTTAAATCAGCAAGTTCAGAGAATTTCTGCTCAAACCAGCAGAAATTGGTTTTATACCAATATACCTGAGAGCTATATTTGCCCCATTGACAGCAAAGGAACATCAGGTCTTTTCCAGCTGCAAATTACACCACAGAAATACTCTTAATTAAGTATTGTTGTGAGTTTAATTTGTAGCAATAAAGAAGTTTAAGTACATTAGGTTCTTTCCAACCTATGTGACAGTATACACACAAAGGTTTGCACAAAACAAATGTAAGTTGCCTAAGCTCATTGATGTTAAACTGACACAGCATCTATGGTTAGAAGGGACCACAGGTCTGGAATATTTTTCCTGGGAATTACAAACTCAGTTTAAAAATCTCATGATGTCAAGAAAATGTCTGCAAGAAGGAATTAAAAATAGGATATCCCAGCTCACTAATGATTTTTATTAGTCCTACAAAGGAAAAGAAAACTTCACATCATCCTTGCTGACTCTGCAGAAATACTGTAACACTGTGATGTGGAAATGGGAGTAAACCCCCAAATCTATGTTCACCTGGATTCAGAGGTTTAAATTTGGACTGTTTCAGAATCAAAGCTAATAGTTATAGCTTTCTTCTTGTCATCACAGTATTATCCTAAGGAATAATTTTCTCTCTATCAGCTCTTCTGTAAATTAACTCATCCCTCTGCTGAGGAATGTACAGTCAAGAGGATCTAAACTCCATGTATGAATTACTGTTAACAAAAAACTAATTCCAGACAAAGCTTTGCTGCAGTTCATAGTGGTCCATACAGGACACTCCAGCCACATGTCTAACTGCTCTGTGCTGCTTATTCTGGAGAAACAGGACATAAAATAGGCTGAAAATCTGATAAAAGGCCACTTGGAATTTAAACGTGAAATCCACCAGAAAAGACAAAGTTGAGGTAAAAATATGAATCCTGCTTGAAAAGAAAGTTGGAGTTATGCCCACGCTCTCCCAACTTTTATAATGTTTAAAAGTAACACTACAACTGACAGGAGAAAAGCAATTATCAGAACAGTCCCAATTATAGATAGACGTAGAAGGGAGTTCACAAGACACAAGCTGAGATGTGAAGCAATGACCCAATTCCGCTCCCACCAAAACCCACTGCAGCTTTGATAGGAACCTCAGCAAGGAAGGGACACCTTGGCTCTGCCTTGAAATACTCACATCTGGGATTTCATTGATAATGAGATCAAAGCTTCCTACTCCAGAACTGAGCAACAAAACCAGGAGGCAGATCAGATGCTTCATTTTCTTCCCAAGAACAGCCTGCACAGGTACTTCTTCTACACAAGATCTTCCCTTCTCTGAGACAAGTTCAAGGAAACAGCTCAGGGTTATGCAGTATTTTGAGCAAAGTTCTGAAACGCTGACTTTGTTTAGGCCATGGGTAAATATTTGCCTTGCAACGCAAGTCTGAGCTGTGGTGCCTGAGCAAGGGTTATCCAAATAGTGTCTTCACTTGCCTGTGCTCTCGATAACATCCCTGGCTTGGATAGGCTCACTTCTTGCTTTTGTAGCTTCCCGTGATGTTTGACTAATTTCCTGCTAGGCACAGACCTTAGAGTATCCAAAACTTCAAAAGATCAAAGCAAGAACTCGCTCCCAGATTGTTTGTTTATAGTAAGGAGGTGAAGACTGGCTCTCAGTGTGATGGAGGCAGCAATGTTGTGCTTCTCCAAGGGCCCTCCCACCCAGCATCTCACAGGGGTTGGCAGGGACCTTTGGATTGGATCCTGACCCACACAAATACCCTTTCTTTCCATCCTGCTGGGATAGGATCATTGCTGCTAGAGGGACAGTTCTAGTCTTTCAAAACTGATCACGAGAAACATCTGATGATATTTTCAGATCTGTGTTGTATGGCTCCTGGGTGCTTTTGTTTTGGCCTCCATGGCTCTTTGGGGGCTTTAGGAGATGGGATAAAGTAAACCAGCAAAGCAAAAGGGGCAAAGAAGGGAGGAAGGAAGTTTCTGGCAAAAGGAACTGGAGTATCCCTTTCACTCTTCCTGGAAGAAAGAATATTTGCAGACATTGGAGCAACTTTAATGGAAAAGACTGAATTACTATGTGAACTCAGGGACAAAACAGCAGACAAATTATACTATATCATACTATATCTTAGCATATCATATCATTATATTCACTGCATTTTGTTAATTATGTTTCACTAAAAGATTTCTGCAGCACCAGTCTGCTCTTCTCCTTCCTCCATCTTTTCAATGGATTGTTTCTCAGGCTGAGACCTGAAACTACATCCAGAGGTTCCCAGAGGAATGCCAGCAGAATAGTGACCCTTCAGCTCACTGCCAGGTAAGAGCTGCTGAAGGTGCTTGGGAGATAACATAAGAACTGGAACATCCAAATAGGGTCTTTTCCAAAGACCCTGGTCCTGCTGACGCCACTGTTTTTGATACCATCTAGCAGTATTTAAGCTAACTACCTCAAAGTTAGCTTAGGAAATCCTTCCATGAATGCCATTGGAGCTTTGGCTATGACAAAGCTTCTCCAGGGCTGAAAGAGCAGCAGGCATGGGGCACAGTCTTTGCTGTGTGACTAGTAGAGCTTGGATTTTGTGTCTGAGCTGAGTTCTGTTCACACATGTGCCCCTAGCTCAGAGTGACCAGTCTTTTATCATCAGAATCTTAAACTGTTCTGGAATTATTTGAGCCCCCTGGACCAGGAAGCAAATCACTACTGCTGTGAAGAGAGAAAAAAAAAGTCCCTTTAGAACAGGGTTTATTTTAAAAATTAATTTTGTAACCCCTTGTTTAAGTCCTCTCACAGCTATTAAATGTGGCTAAGTTTTCGTTGGGTAAAAAGATCAAGACTTGGAAATCATTGTGACCACTAGATGGCACGAACTGCTCGAATATACTGTCCAAAAGCGTCCAAAAAGCTGAAATTTCTCAAGAAGGTACAAAAAATACATGGCAGAAACAAGTACTGAGGATGCTCAGAGCCCTGCCATCAGTTTAGGAGAACCTTTCCAGGATTTCATGAGGGGAACAGCATCTCAGCAGGATGTTGAGTGCTATGTGTCTATTGGACTGGTTTGTGAGTTCACTCATGCCTGGGATTCCTCTGGAAGTTTTCATGCACTGTCCTCCCTGAAGCATTTGCAGTTCCTGCTGGGCATTTCTGTCCCTCATAATAATTAAATTGTGGTAATTTGGCTTGCATCTGTCACAATTTCTGTGTCTTATGAGGCAGCCAGCTTTCTCCTCCCATATGGAATTTCATATCTCCAAGATTTCCAGTGATCCAGACAAGAACAGGTGTACCTGCAAGGCAACACACTTACCCAGGGTTCTGCTGCCCTGACATTCATCCCACCACACACCAACCATGCTGGGAAATGATAAATGGACATACAGAAAAGCCTAACTTGATGCTGCTGGTCAGGCACTGGCACAGGCTGCCCAGGGAGGTAAGGGAATCAGCATCCCTGGAAGTGTTCAGAAGGTGTGAGGATGTTGCATTTGGGGATGTGGGTGAGTGGTGAACACGGTGGTGTTAGGTTAAGGGTTGGGCTCAGTGATCTTAGAGGTCTTTTCCAACCTTAGTGATTCTATGATCCAACTTTTTTCTCTTTGCACTGCCACTCATCAGAGATGTACCAAGTACCAGGACTCAGCAACCTGCCTGTCTGCTCTAGTGATCTCTTCAAGGTGGATTTCACAGCAGTCCCCCAGACAGAATCAAATATCCTCAGCACCAAGACCCTGTGGCAGAGACTTTGGGCATTTTTTGTCAGAACAACACCAGAACTGGAAGCTCTGAAATGCTCTGCTGGGCCATGCACACACCTAATGGCAACAGGGAGATCATCACCCACTGAGACCTCAGAAAGGCCTTTTGGGAACACAGGCACCTCCCAAACAGTGTCAGCACTGGGGACCATCAGGTTCTATCCAGGTGTTTCAGAGAAGATTGCTTAGATTAAGACCTGGAGGAAAATATGGAATGCAATTCCCTGAACTTCATGGTAATTAATTTTACCTCTGGACATTTTGCTATGACTACACCTGTGTAACCCTTTGGGATTCTTGCCAGTTTCTTGATCAAATTACTGGCTTTGAATGCCACTAAGTTGTACACTGCTAGTGCTTTGAGTAGATTTAGTTCCTGGGTCAGACACTTCTATTTGGGCATTTAATGTAGGTGTCCCTGCGTGAGGTCAACATCACTGAGCTGTCTGTGTTTGTGTGTCAACACAGAGATTCCTTGATCTGTTCCAGGTGAGATGAGTGTGGAAGCTCACCTGTTGGATCACACCTCTCTCCAATGTTTCAGCTCCTGCCAGGCAATTTCTTTTGCTGAGCCCCCACCCAAGGAACAGCTGCTCATCCTGCTAGGTCAGCAAAAGTCAGCATCAAACATGTCTGAGTACACCTGAGTAACTGCTTATCCTGACTGCAGAGGCATCCCCAGAACATTGCCTGCCATGGTAAGCCCTGAAATCAGGAGACTCTTCCAAGGAGGGGGAAAAGGGGGTAGTGTGAACAATCAAGACCCCAGGGCTGAATGTTCACTCACCAAACCTAGCTGCATCTGAACCACATTAAAACACACCTTGGTCTTACTTAGCTACGTGCTGTGTCCTTACGTGCCCTTGGTGAGGAGAGCATGAGCTGAATTGGCTGCTCCTAATCCCTTTGGGAAGGGCAGTGCTTTTCCCAGCTCACTCTCTCATGCCCGTTGGTTATCCTGAACCTGTTCAAGGATCCTGTCCTGGCTTGAATATCCTCCTTTCACCAGGTGTGCTTAGAATCAGCTTATTGCAGCATCTTTGCACTGTCTCCCTGTTTTGATCCACTCTGGCCCTCAGCTCCTCACCTGTGCAGTGGGAGAAGCAGAGGCTGAATGCTGAACAGGAGGCAAAGAGGGATAACCAGTGAGATTTGGATGTTATTCCAAATGCCTCCTGGCCGTCCAATGGTTATTTCAAACTGGCAAACATTCCCCTTCCTAACCAGAAACTATTGTTACCTCTAGGGTTATCATGCTAGTTTTAGCTTGCTTTTACAGGGGTGCCTGGATTTCCTCTAGGTTCTCCAGAACAGTAGGGAAATCATCCTATATCCAAGTCAGAAATACAATTTAATAGGAAAAACAAAACAATAAATGCAACAGTACAAAAAGAAACCACTGACAGAGGCAGAAAACAACCTGACACCCTGTCAGTCAGGGTGTTGGTAGCAGTTTGATTAAGTGGTGGCTGCAGTCCTCCTGCAGTGATGGATCTGTTGGAGCAGTGATCCTGGAGATCTGGGCTTCACCTGAAGGTCCAGTGGTAACTCTTGTGTTCTGGGACCCAGCTGTGCTGATCCAAACTTCTGCTTATATCCAGGTGGGAATGCTTGGCTCCCCCCCATGTGAGAATTCTTGGCTCCCCCCCTTGGGGTGAAGCATCTCACAATGGTACGATGTAATTCTATACATGGGTCCTTGACAGGCCATTAAACAGAGATATCCTCCTGATATCCTACTCACCCTTATTTATCCTACTCAGGGATGAGTAGGAGATAACGAGCACTGCCCTCACCTGCTTTAACAGCTTGTGGAGCCGATAATAGAACACATACCCTTGTTACCCCCTACGTTGTAACCTAGGACCTCTCTCCTCCCTACAGACAAGGTGAGGACTGGCAGCTGCATCCGCAGGGACACAGCGGTGACTTGTGCCTCCCAGCTGCGGGATGCATCCCTGCGAGCATCCCTCGGGCAGTTTTTTTGAAGGGGCCGGTCCGAGCTGGGAAGGAGGAGGAGGAGGAGAGGGTGGGTGGTTCTGTCGGGCTCCTCGCAGCAGCCGGCGCAGGCAGCGGGCGCAGCGCTCTCCTCGCACCTTTGGGGCAGGAGCTCTCCCAGCCATCATGATCCTTTGGCTGTGGCTCTGCTGGGGTTTCCCCAGCTCGGCAGGGCAGCCCGACTCGGAGCTGATGGCGAGGTACCTGGAGGAGCAGCTGCTGGCGGACTACAGCATCGCCGAGCAAGTAGGTTTTGGGGCAGTGTTATTCGAGAGTTATCAGGTGGTCAGCGGTGGTTTGTCCCCTCTTAACCATCAGTGTGGACACGCAGGGCAGGCTGCAAAAAAGGCATTTATCACATCTGGCGCTGCAGCTCAGCTCCGCGGGAGGTTGTGGCTAACGTGCATGGAAGTTGTTGGAGGTGCTTAAGCCAGGAGATCACCCTTGGGTGATGGGTGGGACTGCCAGGGCTTGGGTTCAGTCTGACATCCCCAGGGCTGTGCTAACGAGGCATTTTGCAGGAACAAGGGAGTTAACGAAGTGTCCTGGCCCTGAGCCAGTCTGAGTAATTCAGAGTATTTCAGGCTCGGAGGGAAGTTTTTCTGCCTATGGTCTTAGTGTACTTGATTTTTAACTTGTGCTGGGTGAAGCAAATCACATGAACCTTAGCTTCTAAAATGCTTTCTGTCCAGGAGAGGGGGGAAAAAAAGCATATTCTACAAGTGAAGACTGTTATGTTAGTGTGTGGCTTAGATTTTCTGGGAAAATGGGGCTGAAAGGGTAATGAACTTTTTGCAAGTTAGCAAGAGAGTTTGGGTGGGGGTTTGGGAAGTTGTGATCCATTTCTAGGGGAAGATGTCTCTGCCCATGGCAGTGGGGTTGGAACTGGGTGATCCTTAAGGTCCCTTACAACCCAAACCATTCTGTGATTCTATAAAAGGCTGAGCTTCAGGTCTGTGCCCACATCTTTCACCTCTGTAACAGATATCGGTGTGTGACTTTGGTTCACTTAGGGCATCAATCAGTTGTCTATAAATTTGATCAGATCTGAGAGGCTCTGTAGTATCTGAGACATCCATATGGGTCTGACAGATACAGGATGTGTAGGACCTGTGGAATACCTGGCTGGTGTGCTTAATATGTCAGTGTTTGCCTGTATTTGGCATTTTTTGCCATACACTAAGTGGGAAGAGTGAGACTTCTCATATGTACCTGTACATGTCCCAGAGCTGCTCATTCAGTTGCTCATCTCACCTGGAATAGGAAGAATCTCTCCCCAGAAATTCCTTCTCTCTCCTCTATGAGGATCTCAGCAACTTTGTTGTCGATCCTGATTACTATGAACACATATTCCTTGTTGGGGAATTCAGCCACAAACCAACATTGTCTTGCAGATCCACCTGTCCAAACAGGAGAGAATATCTCCACCACTGTCCTGCCAGTGGAGTGGGACCTGGGAATACTCACTACCTGCTTTAGGGGAAAAATCAGTTGTGAAGCTCAAACAAGTGGCTCACAGTGTTGGAATAACCTGGCTGATGTTGCTTGAGGCAAATGAGGGTGTTTTCACAGGAGCTGTGTTGCTGTCAGACCAGTGGCAGCAGTTAGTTCCAACAGGAAAGCAGTGATGTATGAACAGAGGTGGTGACCTAGTCCCCTGGGACACCCAGATCTAGAAGAGGACATCTGTCTGCCTTCACTGAACACCTGAGCCAAGTTAAGAACATGCAGGTGCTCCCCTAGGTCAAGATACTACACTGTAAACAAACCTACTCCTCTCCCTCTCCCTCTCCTCTCATTGAGAGATTCCCAAGGAAGCTGTTTCCCCTTGGTTCTAATTTTACAAGATGTTGCCTAAAAATAATGCAGAAGGAAATAATAAAGCTTTTGGTGGATGCAACTTAAATTTCCCCACTGGGCTTTCCTGAGCTTTTCAATGCATGATATAAACAGACATAAAATCATCTCTTTGGCAAGGGTTGATGTTATTTCAGAGGAAATCAACAGAAAGGGCAAATCAGGTAAAAAAAAAAGATCATTGCATTCCTCTGCTCTCTGGAGTTCCACTGACATTTTAAGAAGGCACTTGGCTTCCCTCATTGACAAGAAACTTGTACTCTGTGCTTTGGGGAGGGATTCGATTTGGACATGTTGCTGAGCTGAGACTTACACCATGTGCAGGGAAGAAGTCAGAGGAGCTGGGAAGGGCAATACCGTGAGTACAATTGCACTGTCACAGGTGAAGCACTTCATTTCATCAAAAGATCTGTAGCTGAGTTTAAATATCTTTATTCCCTTTGTGCACATAACTAGTGCATTTCTGCCACTGCAAAATAAATCTACAGTCACTGTGGAGAGGATTCAGGCAACAGATCTGCTCTTGAGGCAATACAGCTGAGGCTGTAACATTAATTTGCACTAGTCATAGAATCATGGAATGGTTTGGGTTGGAAGCAACACTAAAGATCATCCAGTTCCTGCCTCTCTGCCATGGGCAGGGACAGCTTCCACTAGCCCCGGTTGCTCAAAGACCCACCCAGTCTGGCCTTTGATGCTACCAGAGATGGAAGTGCTCCAATCCTCCCCTGGAGCAGGTCCACCTGTGGAGCAGGATGGAGTTATGCTTCCTAAGCCCCACCACAGGGGTGCTAGGTGTAACCTGGTTGCTGGTCAGGCTCAAAGCAGCCACACTGTGCTGAGCTGAGGACAACCTCGAGTGACCAGGCTGGTCATGACCTCAGCCCTGTCCCTACCCAGTGTCTGTAACCCACCATGAGTGCTGAGTGCTCTTGCACAGGTGAAGGCCACAGCTGGACTGAGGAATGTGCTTTGGTTTTTACTCTCCTGAGGATGTAGATGAGCCCTGTGTGGCATCTGATGAGCATTGTGGACCATTCAGCAGCTCTTCTCATCATGTGCCATATACCATGCAATGGGGCAAAGACATGGAGCCTTTGTGTCACTCTGTAGGAAGCCGTAGGGGAATATACTTCAGAGCTAAGACAGAGCATCCAGGGCCAGGGCTAAAGACTGAAATTCCTGTCATCTCATAGAGGGTCTCTTGCCAAGTACCATTTGCAAAACACCCAGTACCTCCTTGCCTGAGAGAGCCACATTCCACCACTGAGCTTTGATCAATGGGTCTGTTAATAGAGAAGAGATTCGGGTTTTAATTTTAACCAGAGGAACATTTGAACCTGTCCATGGGTGATCAGTCACACAAGCTGTGTCTGGATTTAAACAAGTGACATGTCTGCAGTGATTTCCCTAAGCTCCATTAACTCCCTTAACTCTTTGCAGGTTGCACGTCGTGTCCCAAGACAGGCCAAATTCCTGCAGAGGTTGGTATGTATCACTCCATGTCTTTATCTCACCTCATGGGAATTTCATTTGTTCTATATATATGTGTGTGTATATCCCTGTGCCCAGGAATGAGCTATATCAGTGGGTGAGAGTAGAGTGAGATTCTAGGTGACAAAAAAAAAATCTTCATTTTGATCAATGTAACATGTACAGGTTCTTTTAATACTTCTCAATCCATCTTCTCCATCCCAGAACTGGAGAAAGAACATCCAATGTTACAAACCTTAACCACACAGTGAACATAAGCCTGATGAAATCTCTTTGAGTTTGGAGAGAAAGGGAGAGTTTGCTTTGAAATTTGAAGATCTTTGTTGTTTTCTGTCAAGTTCTTCTGAAGAAAGGAAGGAAACAAGGAAAACAACATCCTTCTTTCAGCATGGGAGTCTAAGCTTTAGATGTAGAGAGGCAGCCAGTAGAATTGCTGTTCATGGCCAGTTATTTTTCTGGCTTTTCTAAGGGACCTCCCAGTTGAGAACTGGAGGAACTCATTTCACACACTGGGCACCGACCACCTTAATAACTTCTGGTCCCTTTGATCTTTGCCAGTTTGGAATCAGCAGCCTAATCTCTTGCCATTGTGCTCCCTGTGAGCTGAGCCTGTGCTGAGCAGGGTGATGGTGGACACAGAGCACATCACACATTCTCCAGCTGTTAAAGATATCTATCATGATTAGATTCATCTCAGACACATTTATCAGAGTCTTTCCAAGGCTTGAAAGTGTAGGCAGGAGAGGCTTTATGCCAGGTCTGTTGGCAGTTTTGGGTTTGCTTCCAGTGGATCCTCATTCTTCCCTTTGCCTGGAATTCACTAGCCCAGCTGCTTGGTTAGTTGGATGCTCAGTTGCTTCTGATGCCATCAGCTACTGTAGAAATGTTCTTGTTTCATACTTATTTATACAAACACTTGCTCCCTTTGCTAAGCCATTTGCCAACATTATTTTTGTCCTGGACTTGCAGCTGGAGAACACGTTCTTGTCCTCACAAGTTTTACGTGACTGTGACTTTATGTCAACCTCAATAGGAAGAGTCTCACTGTGTTTGGCTCAGTGAAGTTGCTCTGTATTTGCAATGTGTTTTACCCTTTAGCTCCCTTCTGCTTTTGAGGATTTGGTCTTTGGCTGTTTAAGGCAACATACAGAGTTGTTTTTTTAACTTTCAAGAGTTAATTACACTGAAGTCTTCCAGGAAGAAAACATCTGAGCTCCATGGAGATGTTGCTGTCAAAAAACACATTAGACTGGAGAAATGCTCCAGCTCAGGACTTGTGCACGAAAACACATTCCCAAGAAGCAGAAATTGGCTTTTAGCTTCCATTGCTACATCATGTGTCATTCATTGCTGTCTCTGCTGCTTCTCTGCTGGAAAGAATCCAGTATGGGCTAAAAAGCTTAAAATATTTTGCTTGAGACATCAGTGTCAGTGTTTTTTATTAAGTCTCTTCTATCCATTGGCTGAGACTTCCAGGATGGATTCTCATCAGAAGAGGACACAGTTGACTCCACTGACAGCAGTTTTTCTGTTTACATAACTTATGGATCTGATTGTATGAACTTGAAGTTGCTGCTTCTTACATGGTGATCTCAGTCTTTCAAGAAGTTTTCCATCTGCTCTTGTACACAGGACAGGTTCTGTGACAGTTCTGGTCCCCATGGGGACATATTGTGATCTTCTCTTCCCAGGCCATAAGGGACTAATCTTGACTCCCTCACACAGTCAGGGTTGAAGGCTGCAGGTTAGAACACAGATAGATTTTGTCAGTGTGTTTCACAGCATATAGATTGGCATAATCAGAGCTCTCAAACTCTTCCCAAAAAATTGGAGGATGACTGTAGCCTTTGTGCATGAACAAAGGCAGTGCCATGTTTCTGGTTTACCTTTTGCAGCTCACCTGAAATTTTGAGGACAGGTCCACCTTGCCTGCTGTTGACTGCTTTTCTTTGGGGAGTCTAGTACTCATAGGATGGGAGTTTCTTGAGCATATTTAATCTATTGAAACACTAAAAGGGTGACTTATCCAGCTGTTAATAAGTGTCCTTTGGATTCCTACAGGAAACCAGGCCCCGGATGTCTGAGTTCAACGTGAGATCCACAATCATTTCCCGCTATGCCTTCACCACGGTGTCGTGCACGATGGTGAACAGTGGATCTGAGGCACGAGAAGCTGTGTTTGAGATGCAGATCCCAGCTGCAGCCTTCATCTCCAACTTTACCATGTAAGTAAGTAATGCTGGCAGCTGGGTGGACAACGGTTCTCCCATCCCACAGATAGTTCTGTGAGATTTCCTTAACTAACTAGTCTGTCTCAAGGCCTTCTTGCATTTCTTTGGGGAAAACAAAACCACATACATGCCATACTCCACCTGAGACTGGTCATGGCCCCAAAGCACAGAGCAAGTCCTTGCATGACACGATGCTAAGATTCAAGTCCTCAGTGTACATTGCTAAGGAAATTATCCTGTTTGCCATCTGAGTGTCTTTTAACAGCTTCTTTCCCCTCCTCTCTCTGATCTGAATGAGGAAAATCTCTCCAAGAAACCTTTCCAGTTAAAGTTTCAGCAACACTAGCACGTGATAGTTGTCTCACCTGACTGACTGTGGTGCCTAAGAAGCTCCTTCTCGTTTCAGGTTCCCCATATTGTCAGTAGAGCAGGAGTCAGCTGCAACCAGCAGATAGGTTCACTGGCTGCTGGAGATGCTAGTCATTCTCTGTGGGTAACAGACCAAGTAGAGGGCAACTAAAGTCATACTGAAATGACTTAATAAATTAAATTCTTGGTCTCAAAATCATGTTTGGTTTGGTCATGCTCAGATCCTCTCCATGGGTAGATATTGAGGCCACAGCTTCAGATGTGATCATATTAGACAGGAGACTTACTCTTTAAAACTGACTTTCATTTGGACTGAATAGGAAGAAAACCACACTTTTGCCACTGGCCACACAAAATACGTGTTAAGGGCTGTTTCCTTATGGAATCCACTGCTCTGTAACTCATTCCCAGGGGGAAGCATTTTAGGCAGGAAGGCAGCTACTGGAGAGCAGCTATCCTGAATATCACCACATGCTTTGACACAGATGGTGGGTCCAAGAACAGACAAAAAACTAATCATGATGACATCTCTGGTCTCTACAGGAGCATTGGCAACAAGACTTATTATGGAGAGGTCACAGGGAAAGAAAAGAAAAACAGCAGTGATGACAAAGCAAGGCAAAAGAAACCTCCAAGCCCCACAGATGGAAGGTAAGTGTTGTGCATTTGGCTGTGTTGTGGGAATCTGTGTTCTCCTGAAACCTTTATTTGGCTGCTTTGTCATATCCATTGATGGATTTCTAGGAAGCAGCAGCTAAACCGAATGTTATCTGCCTTGCCTGGTGTCATTCCCATACTCCAAGTCATGTAAAATCACACGTGGCCTTTTCTAACCCTGTCACATATCATTTTCACTTCCAAGAGTAGTACACGCTCCAGGGTGTACTACTGAGGGAAGGAATTCTTGTTACTTCCTGAATAGCAGGCAGGAAAATTAAGGCACTGTCATGGATGGGCTCATCCACTTCACTCAAGAAAAGCAGCAATATACCTTATTTATATAAAGCAGTAAATTAACAGAGTTCAGTGGTAGATATGACAGTGGTTTAGCAGCTTTCTATGGCAAGGTACACTTGATTATTTACTGCCTAGGAGACAGGGTCAGGCACTGAGTCCCAGACTTGGCTAGATCCACTTCTAGTCCCAGACTTGAGTTACAGCTTCAAGACTACAGACTTAGTGCTAGAACCACAAGTAGCCTTTGCAGTCATGTTTACTTGCCCTGTTCTCAGTGCTTGACTGTGTTTAGTCCTCTTGGCTAAGAACTGGCAGAAAGTCCCATCTCTTTAGTGATCTAAAAGCTAATATGTCCACCTGAACTCATTCAAGCAGCACTATGGGCTATTTGCCCAGGTGCCCAAATTCCCCCAAGTGTATCTCAAATTGATGCACCATGGGATGGATTTTATTGCTTTAGAAAATCCCACACTATTCCTAGTTATCTGGGATAGTAGCACAATTCAAACCTGAACACATGGACAGGAACAGCTAAGTAGACTATGATTTTCAGGCCAGAAAAATGCTGAGCTGTGGGGAGGGAGAGAGATCTGAACTAATGAGTAATATGTAGAAAAAATATTAAGGAATCTTTATCGTCAGTCTAGAAAAACTAGAGAAAATTGATTGAGATGATGTCAGGTTCAAAACAGACAGCCAAAGGTATTCTTCACATAAATTGTGTTTCTTGCCACTGGAAATTGTGAATGCCAAATTTAACATGGAATCAAAAAGTGACTAGACAAACTTAGGGTAGGAAAAAATCTATCATGAACCTTTAGCAAAGGAGTTTGTCTCAGAATCCAGACATAGACTGGAATTGTCTTAAAGGTCCTATTTCTCCCCATTGAGTTTGTAGCTATAAACCTTTTGTAGCAATATTAGTGAAGAAGATTTCAGGTGTACTTTGCTAATTTAATTGCAATGTGTCTGCAGCAGCAATATCAAGAATGAAATACATGAGTACATTAAATGAAACATGTTGCTTAGAGAGGTGGTGGATCCCTGATCCCTGGAAACATTGAAGGTCAGGTTGGATGGAGCTCTGAGCCACTTGATCTACTTGAAGATGTTCCTGCTCATTGCAGGAGGATTGGACTAGATGACATTTAAAGTTCCTTTCCAACTACTCTGTAATTCTATGAAATAAGGGATGTAAGAAACCAAAAAAGAACATTTCCTCTGGCTCTACTCCCTGTTATACATGTCTGTCATATTCCTCTCCCTAAGAAGTCATCTTGTCATTTAGGACCTTTCCTCCTTTGGAAATCTCCTATGTGGCTAAATCTTTGTGAAGCATTACCATGTTTTCTTCCTTGGTGGCTTCATATATTCAACGAGAGGAAATGCTTTCATTGAAGCACCAAATCCAGGTTCATCATTCACTGGAGGGAGGCAGTGTGTGATGTGTATGGGATATGAAGGTATCTTTGGGTTTTCCTTCCAGGGAGAATGGCTATGAGACATTCAAGGCTTCTGTCTTCATCCCTCGCAAGATGCAGGCCAGGTTCCTCCTGCACTATGAAGAGCTCTTGCAAAGACGACTGGGAAAATATGAGTATACAGTCAGTATCCGTCCCCAGCAGCTGGTGGGGAGGTTAAAAGTGGAGGTGAACATCCTGGAGAACTCAGGCATAGTTTCACTGGAAGTGCCTCCCCTTCGAAACAGCAAGCAGAAAGGCAATGGGAAAGCTGAAGGTAAGGAGAGATTTTATGACCCACGTTCTGTTGCTTCTTAAGAACTGTCCTGGCAGTGTTGGATCTGTTTTCTATGGGTGGCTGTGTCTGTGTGGTATCTCTGCATAAGTGTGTGAGAACTTTGAGGCTTAGTGAGTACAGGGCTGATCCCATTCATCTCAATAGGACTTTTCTTTTGCTGTTGTCTTTAAGAGCTTCAGGCCTTAAGGTCAGCATTGGAGCAGGCTCTTCCCTGGCTTCACATCTCCTGGGAGCTGTTTATTTTAAGTGAATTGTTTTCTCCATCCATCCATGCCAAAGCAGATAGGAAATCCTGCACTTTAGAACATGGGAAATTCCAAAAGGAAAACCCATTTTTTTTGCCAAAACACTAAGTGCAATCTGAGTATCTGCTCTTACCCCCGACTGTCCTCACTCACAGTTCAGTGTAATTTTTCTGGTGTAAACCAACAATGAGGGACACAGGATATTGTGATTGCTACATGTTGACAAAAACCACCAAAACTAGGTGATGAGTTTGACCTGGAGCAGAATGTAGAGTCTTGTGGGACTTGATCCTCTGTTGCTCCACACGACATAGTGGTAGCAAAATCAGAGGAGCTGTTCATGTTTGCCAGGCAAAGGTCCTAAAGTATGTGGAGCTAAACTGGTTGCTCAGTGGGCTTGTACTGATTTCATCCAAATCACAGTGAAATCAAGGCTGTCAGTGACTCGGACTAGCTTCAGGTCAAGCCTCATACAACTAATTAGTCTCTGTGTCATACATCCACGTGCTGTGTGATAAATGTGCTCTGTTCCTCATCAGGAGAGACAGGAAGCCTTTTCCACCTATCAGGGAGTATCACAGTACATTGTGGCATATAGTTTCCTGCAAAACATCTGGCATTGATCAAGGTTAGAGACAGACTAAGCAGAGCAGACACTGTTGGTGTAGTGCAATATGGAAATTGCTGTATGGAAATGACATACAGGGAAAACTCATGTAACTTGTTATCCAAACAGCAATCTGGGAGCACTGATCATTTTTGGCACTGTGCTTCAGATTTCAAACAGCTCATCTAAGAACGGGCCCAAGCTCTAGGATTCTGTAATCCTCCCTAGCCAGTAAAGTGTATATGAAATAGATGTCCTGTTGCAGGATGGGTAATGCAACTGAAGCTCAGATTCCCTGTGATATATCCATGCTCAGATTTCAATTACAGATCCTTTCTTTCTGAAATCGCCCTGTGTGGTTGATGAAATCTTTGCTATGGAAGTCATTGAGATGTTCAAAGCATTTTGGGGGATCAAAATGGGCATCAGGAGTGGGTTGTGTCTCAGCCAGTTAATGAATTCAGTAGGTTTGCTGAGCTTCTTTCTGCTTTAAGCAAGATGAGTAAAAAAGGATGTTACCAGCAGAAAGAAAAAGGAAAAAATAAATTGGCAGAGGGTCTCAAAAGGGTCTCATACAGGTCATAGAGAAGGACAGATTGTTTTGGACAGAAGGGATTTACTGCTTGTGATGTCTTCTGGCCAATGAGATCAATCACACTCAGAGCAGACAACAGGAACTTCCTGTCTTCCTAAACACACATGGAAACCACAAGAATACACTTAGGGAGGCCAAGGCAAAGAGCATTTCACTTGGAAATCCACTATATTCCAGCTGACTGTCATCTCTCAAGCTGGATCCAAAAAGCAAACCATCTGAGCCATTAGATCCTCCCTGCAAAACCTTCTTGCTCATATGACACCTAAAGAGCCAAGAACATGAGGACTGCACATTCAATGAGACCTCCAGGGAAGGAATTGTGTTCTTCAGTGAAAGGCAGGTGAATTTTGCACCTTACATTGAAAGAGTGGCTGCTTGGCAGACAGCTGCATGCTGAGAGTGAGCTCGGAAAAAATTTTCTCATATCTTCTTGGATTCCTGTGGCTTAAAACCCTTCAGTTCCACTTGACTGAAGAGCATGGAAGCAATCTAGTAAGTAAGTGGCCAGCAAAGGATGACAGACCAGGTGCTGCCATGCTGTGTTACCTGTGGTGCCTCAGTTTAGAGGTTGTGACTTAGAAAAATGACTGAATAAGGAATGGAGGCCTGAACATTGAAAAATGGTATTGCCTGGCTGCTCGGAGTGTGAAAATGTCATGAAAACTCTATTCCTCAATTTTCTGTGTGCACACAGATGTCTATAGCATCTCATGGTTATGGATAAAATATGAGATTTTGAAATCATTGTTGAGGATGGGATGTACCTTTACAAGTCATGTAGATACTTTTGACTCTGACCTGGTCCTGAGGATCCAGTGTAGGATAGGAAAATTAAGGTAAAGATCAAATAAATTTGGCTTTGGAGTTATCTAAATGATGAGCATCAGCAGTGATGGATGTTCATAACTGAAATGCCAACCTATTGTGGAAATAAGTGCTGTTAGCAAAACTAACGAAAAAGTAATAGCAGTAGTTTATATGACCAAATGTGGAGGAATTGCTGATCTTCCTTTATTTTGTGGACCAGTCCTCTTACATTTGTAATGTTTTCCACATGGTCTCCATAGAACCAATGTACTGTGCAGGAAACAGAGTGGAAAAAGCAACTTCTCTGTTTAATGGTCATTGAGGATTTGCCTTTTGAGTCCAACCAAACCACCAGTATCCATAAAGTCAGTGACGAAAGAAGAGATAAGACCTCTAGACAGAAAATATCCTTTGATGAGAAAGAGTGGATGCTTATTTTTACCATCAATAAAACAATGCAGAAATCCCAGCCATTAGGAACAGAAGCAGTAAAGAGTCCAATTCTGCATGGTTTTGGCTGGAGGGGGCAAAGATACCAAAGTTGGACTAGGTTCCACAAAATTCCAGTGATTTATGACAAGAAGCTCTTGGAAAGTCTGTGTCTGTCCTCTCAAAATACAGAGCAATGTGATGACAGGACTGGCCAGGATGTTTCCTTTGTCAGTGAGTCCTGCACACATGGCTCCATCTGGGAGTTGTATTTTACCCAAAGGAAGATATAAATGATGTTTTGGCGTGTGTGGGTGTTGTGTTCTGTCACACATAAACCCCAAAACAAGAGACATTGAGGCCAGTGACCCTGTCCTTTTCTAGTGACTTCTGAGTGATGACCTACCCAGCATCCTCAGGGATGCTGTCCTTACCCTTTCCCTCCAGTGCAGCAGTGTGAGAACTAGTCACAGACTTGGGCAGGAGACACTAGGCTGCTTGAGGATGACCATTTCTCTCCAAAGTCAGGGGTCTCAGAAAGGTTTTCATTTCATATCACAGTTTCCATGTGTGAGCAGAGGATGAATTTTGCATTTGAGTTCTGATCCCAACTCTGCCAGTCTCCAAAATAATTGAGGTTTAACTGTTCATCCTGTGAGGACAACAGTTTCATATGAAAAATGGTTTTTTCCCTGCTCTGTTTACTTCTTTAGCTGCATTTGTTGGAAAGTTTGTCTAAAGGCCCTGCTAACTGCCTCAGTGTGAGCACAGCCCAGCTCAGGTCTTTGGAGCTCATCCATGCTCCGGACTCTGCAATCTCTCATAGATTTTCCTCTCTCTGTCACTTGTTTAAAAAGAACAGAGCCAATAAACAGAGGAGAATAATTGTGATCCAGATATCAAGTGCTGCCTAAAAAAGAAACCTGGGGGAAGATGTAGTAACTGTGCTCAAATATATAAAAAGCTGCTGCAAGGAGGGAAAGGATATTGTGTCTTTTGTGTCAGTAACAGAAAGATCAAGAAGTCATGGGTTTATAATGCAGGAGGAAAAATGCAAATTAGACATTGAAAATGTCAAACACTGAAAAGAAGTGAAGTTCTGGAAAGGATTGGCCAGGGCAGGTACTGAGTTTCCATTACTGGAGGTCTGGAGTGTTTCCAGACCATGTTATAAAACGAAGTAGGAAGATATTCAGTCTGGGAACATGAGATGAGTTAGATAACCTGACTTTCCTGAGCTGATTTGTATTATTTCAGGGTGGGGGAAAAAGCTATTTTGGATCTTTTCTAGCAGACCAATTTTTGTTTTTAAATCTTGGTCCTGGAGCTGGAGATGAGTGGCAGAGGAACACAGAAGTGCTGTCCAAAGGACACAGATGTGTATGTGCAGTAGGAGTCAGGAGGAAGCTTCTGTTTCCAACATGGGACTGACTTTCACTGACCCTGAGTGATATCGGGGAGACCTTCTCACCCTCTGCAACTCCCTGCCAGGAGGTTGGAGTCAGGTGGGGGTTGGTCTCTTCTCCCAGGCAACCAGCAGCAGGACAAGAGGGCACAGACTCAAGCTCTGCCAGGGGAGGGTTAGGTTGGATGTTAGGAAGACATTTTTTAGGGAGAGAGTGATCAGGCCTTGGAATGTGGATTCACCATCCCTGGAGGGTTTTAAGATGAGAATAGATGTAGCACTTAGTGCTGTGGTCTAGTAACCACAGTAGGGTTGGACTCGATGATCTTTGAGGTCTCTTCCCACCTGGTTAACTCTATGATTCTATAAAAGGCTGCAGTGAGGACACAGGCTATGTCCTGTTTCCTTTCTTTCTCCTCTGCCACGAACAGTATTTTGCTCAAAGCTGGTGGTGCTGTCCTGGCAGAGAGTCACAGCCCACTTGCTTCTCCTCTTTCCTTTAGCCACCATTGCAAGGGAAAACTGACCCTTTTACATTGTTATCTCCCCGTTTTGCCACAGCTTTTTGTAAGGACAGGATCAGGATGGAAAGGGAAGTCTGAATTCATTTATTTACATTTCCTCAGTGACAAGAGACTGAAAGGTGGGAAATGGCGGGAAACGTGAGGGGCGAAAAGGGCGGGAAACCAAGGGCAAAATGGCAGGAAACGTTAGGGGGTGAAAAAGGTGGGAAAGAGAGTGGAAAATGGCAGGAAACATGAGGGGGGAAATGGTGGGAAACATGGCCGAAAAAAGGCGGGAAACAGCGGAAAATGGCGGGAAACGTGAGGGGGGGAAAAGAGCAGGAAAGTGAGGGCAAAATGGCGGGAAACATGGCTGAAAAAAGGTGGGAACCTGAGGACAGAATGGCGGGAGATGTGAGGGGGCAAAAAGGGCAGGAAAGTGAGTGGAAAATGGCAGGAAACGTGAGGGGGTGAAAAGAGCAGGAAAGTGAGGGCAAAATGGCGGGAAACGTGAGGGGGTGAAAAGAGCAGGAAAGTGAGGGCAAAATGGCGGGAAACATGGCTGAAAAAAGGTGGGAACCTGAGGACAGAATGGCGGGAGATGTGAGGGGGCAAAAAGGGCAGGAAAGTGAGTGGAAAATGGCAGGAAACGTGAGGGGTGAAAAGGGTGGAAAACAGTGCAAAATGGTGGGCAATGTGAGGGGGCGAAAAGGGCGGGAAACAGCAGAAAATGGCAGGAAACATGAGGGGAAAATGGTGAGAAACATGGCTGAAAAGGGTGGGAAACGTGAGGGGGCAAAAAGGGCAGGAAAGTGAGGGCAAAATGGTGGGAAACATGGCCGAAAAGGGTGGGAAATGTGAGGGGGCGAAAAGGGCGGGAAACAGCAGAAAATGGCAGGAAACATGAGGGGAAAATGG
>NW_008659806.1:56360-59935 GCF_000695815.1 Acanthisitta chloris | reverse complement strand
ATTAAGAAGCTCATTCTCATCAATTCTAATCAGTACATGAGCAGATATAATAGAACTTCTGTGCATCGGAGGAGTGTTGGAATAATCACTGTGTGAGCTGAAGCACCCAAGAACAGCATCAGTTGAGAAGCTATTTTGGTGGTTTCAATAGTTAGGATAAGGGGGAAAAAGCCCAAAATCTGGGGAAGTTCAAGGCCAAATATGAACTTTGGTCAGCCTTATGTAAGGGTCTCTATGGAGTTCAGAGGGAATGAACAGCTGGCAAATCAAAACAGAGTAAAGCGGGATTTAGACAACAAGGGATCTCCATGTCACTCAACTTTAGGAAACAAACACAGCTAACAGGACAAGGAGAGGTTCCTGCAGGGTGACTCAGACTTAAATTATTATCTTCCTTCTGCAAGGCACATCTCTCTCCACTGGCTCAGGAAGGGCTCTCAGAGGTCAGGGTGAGTTACATCTCAGGGATGCAGTTTGCACGGCTGCACTGGCAAGTGTTGCATGTTGCCTTCATCAGTAAGACTGAAATTGCAGTGACTATAATGACAACTTCTGCTGAATATAAAAGCAGCTAAGATGACTTGTTAAAATGTAGACATTACGCATAAGACACTTGTCAGATCAAGGGCTCAGTCAGTCAGATCACTCCCACCTCACATGCCTATGGTGCATCTGAGCAAGTCACCTCAAGAACTCTTTATAATCAATAGGGAAAAAATCTGCAGTGTGATTCATCTAAGCCTGGAGGAAATCTTTAAGTAGCTCAAATGAATCATACCTGCATTGAGTGGCAGGAGCTCAGATGTAGGACGTGCACTCTGGGTATCTAGAGTTGGCTGGAATGAATAGCACTTACATGTCTGAAGTTGTGTGTTTACTTACAGAAGGTAAGGAACAGTCACACAGAGAACAGTCCCACCCTGGCCTGGAGTTCAGTGACCTCCAGACAGAAGTGAGCACAGCAATTGTGCCTAAACACTTGTATCCCTGATAGCATTGCAATGCTGTTTTCTCTAGGAGAGAAATTATTAAGATCTTATTTTACCAATACTGAGCTGCATATTTAACCTCAGTAAGTTTCTGTGCTGGTTGACCTGAGTCCATGGCAACAACATGAGTGATGTGCTTTGACATCTGTATGACAATGGGAAAAAACTGTGATATTGTGGTTTTATCTCAACAGGTGATACGTCTCCTCCTCCTTCTACTGTAATTGGACACACCAAAACCTTAGCTAAAGTTACATTCAATCCCAGTGTGGTTGAGCAAACCAGGATTGCCCGAAATGGCATTTTGGGAGACTTCATCATTAGATATGATGTCAACAGGGAGCTGAGTGTTGGGGATGTTCAGGTACTGTACACATGGCTCATCTTCTCTGTTTTATTCACTGTACCTGGGATGGTTCAATTGTCTTGCATGCTCCAAATGTCCTAGAAAATGTGTTCCAAGTGAAGGTTACTTCTCCATCATGTAAGAACTATCCAATATAAAACCAGTTAATTGTCAACCACAAGTTGGACTTAAAAAACCCAGGTCTCTACTTGATTGAGGGTTTTTTTGTATCTGCTTTTCAGTTTCTCAATATACTGACTATGTAGATCTGGATACAAGTCCAGTCCCCCGAGGGCATGTTGGGGTTCTAATCCTTGGGTACATACGTTATATTCTTCTGCATTTGGAAGGAAACCCCAACATCCACCGTGGAGGGAGATGTGGAGAGCTCCAGTAAGCTGCTGGAGACTAGATAAGCAGGGCACCAGAATTAAGAGGGATAGCAAGGAACACTCATATCCTCCAATTTTGGGAGAGGCATTGAAAGCAGGATCAGGTGTGCCCAACCAAATATCCCATAATGATGTGTGTGGAACATTGCACATTATCTACCTTTGTTTCCTGACCTCCTTGCTCTTCCACAGATTCTTAATGGGTATTTCGTGCACTACTTCGCCCCCACAGATCTTCCTCCATTGCCAAAGAACGTTGTGTTTGTGCTTGACAGCAGTGCTTCCATGGTGGGAACGAAGCTCAAGCAGGTGAGGTCCTTGTGTTTGTTATGGACTGGTTGGCTGTGAGGTTGCAGAAAGATTGGCTCAGACTTTGTCACACTAGCTGGGTTCTTCTGCAAAATGTTTGCTATGCCTGAGGTGAGAGGTGGCTCTGAAGATACCTCAAAGGGAGATGCAATGAGAAAAGATCACACTAGTGGGAATGAGATGGGAACAAAAAGTGGAGAAGACTTCATCACTCTGTAAAAAGGTCAGTGCTGTCAAAACTGAGCTAGGATGCGGCAGATAAGGTTGTCCTGGGCAGTTCTGTTCTCAGCAGTTTGAAGAGATGCAGGTTGGTGAGAATTCCCTGCAAAGTACATGTAGCAGACTGTTGTATCCAGTCTAACAGCAGAGAGAAAACGCTGCAGTCTTTAAATTACCTTGGCAAAACCCTCAGCAATGTACAACTCCATAGGTTCTGCTGAAAGAAAAGTCAATTTTTCCTATTTGGAAATCTTAGTCTTTCAGCACAAACCTCAGGCATTTTTCCAGGGCACAGATCTTAACATGAGCCAGCATGCCAAGCTGAAGGGCACATCACTAGTGCTTAAAAGTGACCTTTGACTTGGGGATTCAGTGCTGGTGCCTAAGTGTTTTTGCTTCAGTTCTTTGAGCTGGATGATCTCCAGTTCAGGAGTCAAGGAGTTGGCTTGGAAGGGCATGGTGCCTGGAGTAATACACTTTCTCTCTCAACACATTATTACCACTCTTAACTAGAAGCAGAGATGAATTAAGACCTCAGTTCTGTTCCAAATGATTTGTCAGATGTATCTCAGGGCTGTACTCACACTGGAGAGGTTACTCCAGTTTACATCATAAGTGTCTGATCAGGAAAAGTCCGAGAGAGTGATCAGGCATTGGAATGTGCTGCCCAGGGAGGTGGTGGATTCACCATCCCTGGAGGTTTTCAAGCTGAGACTGGATGTGGCACTTGGTGCCATGGTCTAGTGACCACAGTAGGGTTGGACTTGGTGATCTTTGAGGTCTTTTCCAACCAGGTTGATTCTATGATCCCAATGTCTCTTTTGGTAATCTAGGAAAGCTAAATCAGCTACAGCCATGGCCCAAGTCTGCTCAGTGTCCTTTTTACCCAAATGTTGTTATTAAGATGTTTATGAAATTACAGACACATTCCCTGGTGGCAGGATACATCTGAGCAGAGGAAATGCCTCCTTTTTGTTTCTCCTCTTGGCCTCTTGCAGCTGTGGTAACCCATGGTAGTGTGTAGAGAGCTGGAAATTCCCATGGGACTGTCTTTTCTCATTTCTCTCTGCTGAGTCACATGCAAGATCAGCTAAAAATACAGTCAGCAACTGTAAGGAGTGCTTTTACAGGTCATCTGCAGTGACTGTGGCGAAGGACAGTTTTTAGAGTTATATAAGCAAGGATGAGAAACATCAGCTGTGCACCCTTTTCTGTAGTAACTCAAGCAGATTTTGTACACTTCAGTCACCTACCTTCACACAGTCAGTGGCAAAGAGACTCAGATGGGCTCAGGATTTCATGGATACTGCAGTTCCCACA
>NW_008659806.1:51432-56308 GCF_000695815.1 Acanthisitta chloris | reverse complement strand
ACATGAATTTTTATCTGTTTGTGTCATCCCTTCCTAAGATATCTCAGTCTTTGAAGCAACAAGACATTCAGTCCCAGTTCCAAACACATACAGTGAGACTAGTTGATCATCTTGAATCAAATAATTGGAAATGTTCAAAAAACATGTGGACACTTGGGGACATGGTTTAGTGGTGAGCTAGGCAGTGTTGGGTTAATGATTGTACTCAATGATCTTAGAGGTCTTTTCCAACCTGAGTGATTCTATGGTTCTGTGATTAAGACCCTTGAGATATTCCCCTCACATCACTGAGACATATTAGCTTTGAGGGGAAGATATTCCTCCTGTACTTTTCACAGCCTCTGAACTCTGGAGATATCCAGCAGGCTCAGATGTGCTGCAGCAGTGAACCTCCACTGGGCCTTTGTGACAGTCACCTTCCAGCACTGGCAGGGAGATGAAATTCAGGAAGGGAAAACTCTTGAGCATGATGCTAAAAAATTTTTTGCATGTATTCAAGGCTTTGCGCATCATTACTGCTGTCCCACTGGCAAGGAAAATACAGCTTTTGTCCTCATCAGCTTTGTTCCCTCATTTGCAAAGAGACAACATGCTCTGTGTGAAATAGTTAACAGGAGCCAGAAGAGCCTGGGGAACAGGTTATATCTGCAGGGTTTCCTGGGAAGCAAAATTATTTCACTTTGAGCAGTCTGCCCTGCAGATTTTATGGTATCTTTGGCCAGATAGAAGGAGACATGGCAGTTTTACATTGGTATAACCAGGAGAAAGGGGCCAGTCATAGGTTCACCACCTTGTGATTACCATGATTATCCCCAGCTTCACTAAACATGCTGAAAAAAGACCTTTTCCACCTGCATTTCAGTGTTACAGAACAAGCATATTCCAAGCTATGAATGTGTCCATGTGGATTTGCAGATATTTTGCAGACATGAGGTAAAATGTAGTTGTTTCAACCACGGATTCATCTCACCTTACCTTTCCCACCGGCAGTAAATGCCACACACTCTGTTGAACAGTTGGCTACACCACAAGCCTGGCAACTTGTCAATGGTGGTGTGCCAGCCTGTAATTTTCTCTGAGGTTAATTGCTCCAGGAGGAACTCAACTGAAACTGGGACCTGCTGTGGATTTGCAAGTGCTTCAGTGTATTTGTCTGCATCCAATCCAAGGGACAGTGTCAGTACCCCTGAGTCACCCACATTGCCTGAGCTCCTCTAAGGGCCTTATATACCTATATCCCTAAACCTCTGTGCCTCAGCACATAGACCCCTTTGAGTAGTTCCAGGGTGGTGAGGGGGCAGACAAGCATCTGAACACTTGTTCTCACTCCAGACTCCACTGAGCTGTGCTGGTTGCTGCAGAGCTGGCTGTGAGCCTGTTGACTATTAGTCCAAATAATGGCTCCTGCCCAGGAGAACTACCTTAAAAATCGCCAGGGAACTTTGGGAAAAGGCTCATTCTAATTACAGCCTTTAGAGAATTTTCAGCTACTGTGGAAAGTTTTGTCAGCTTTTCCATTTCTGTTGGAAAGCAATAACCTGAGAGAATGCAGAAGAGCTGTATGCAGTGTCTCCAGCACCAACAACTCCATGCAGCTGTTTCCTACTCAGGAATAAACAGTGGCATTGTTATCTCAGTTCTCTGTGGAGATGTGAATATGGAATATAGAAACTGCTACAGTAAATAAAGACATCAGATCCATATAGACTTTGATTGCCCAAATTCCAGGAAAGATGCAGCAAAATTATCTACCCAACCCTAAAACTTCTAAATAACAACAAGGTCATTGAGAAACAAGTAACATTCAGAGCAAGATGCCCTGAGGTATTCAGGACTGGGAGCACCTGCTTCTGGTCTCAGGACTAACAGCCAACATGCCTCAGTGATTTGCCCCATACTGAGGTAGTAGAAGCAGAGACAGAATTTCCCAGGAACACACCAGCCCTCATGAAAATGGGAAATCCTTTAGCTGGGTTCAGAGTAAAGGGGATGCAAAGGCAAGGGCAAAATCTGGCATGAAAATACTGCTGAGGCTTGAACTGAAGCCCCACAAAGATAGTGAGAGCTCTCCCAGGGGTTTCAATTGGACCTTTGCTGAGTTCATCAAAGGATGAACTGAAAACAGCTGCAGGATCATTAAGGTCTATGGCCAGGTAGAGCTATAATAGAGCTAGAGACAGGTACAGGATAGCTCGTAGCCTGAACTGAGGGCTCAGACTGGAGCTTAAATGGCCTGAAGTGTGGGTGGAGGCCCCAGGTGGGGCTGGGCAGAGCCATTAAAACCTCTTGGCATGCTCAAGGTACTGGCAAATGCATAAAAGTCTGTGAAGTGAAAGATCATTCTTCAGTAGTCCTTTCCAGGCTGGAATTAGGTTGGTATTTTTTATTTTCCCAGTTGCTGGTGCAACACCTGGAAGTCAGACCCAGCTTCTATTTGTGTTTTCATCATGAGTCTGTTTTGTGAATTTAGGTAGGTTATTTTCTTTGTCTGTGCTTGTCTCTTTGCAGAGTCTTGTCTTTTTAGCTGGCAAACCTACGTCTGGAGTTTCGGCTGTACAAAGATCCCCCAAGTCTAAAAGGCACCAGATCTTTGCCAAGATTTAAGCTGTTAGATTAGCACTGCTTGCAACAACAGTGCTATTTCCAGGAGAATACCCCTTCACCCTAAAGCAGGGTGTGTGCTGCACATTGCTCAACTGGGACAGGCTGTTTCTGACTGTGGAGAGCAGTTGAAGCCCAGAAGTGCTTCTGGGACCTCCTGTGGAAGCTTGTTGGAATGAGGTCTTCCATGTTATGTGTATGAAGTCCTCAAAGAGTGTTCACAGGCAGCTTTGACCCTGAGGTTCATATGGTGTAATTTGAGGTTCCTTAAGAATGAGGAATACAATACTGTGTCATGAAGAGAGAACTTTTGCTTGGATAGCTACCCCTGATGTAATGACTTCATCTTCTCTAAAACATCTGCTCTCTTCTCAGCAGAGTTTTGGGCAAAGACTTGGCCTGTGCTCATGTTTGAGGCAGTGGCTTAGGATGGAAGTGGGCAGGGGAAGGGAGACAGAGATGTGCAGGAGGGAGTGGAGATCATGGAGCTGGAGATGCTAAGGGGGTTTTGAAATGGAGAAAACTGGAAGAGGGACAGGTGTTGGAGGGCAGTGAAAGCCTTGTAACAGACTCTCAGGTGGGAAAACTGGCAAGTTTGGTTTTTTTTAAAGAATAGTTTAGTGCTCTTGCATTGCTTAATGCTAATCCTGAGCAAAAGTGCTAGGTCTTTGCTCCAATTGTCAAAGCATCATCACCATTCCTCACTCATGGAATCACAGAATTGTTTGGGTTGGAAGGGACCTCAAAGACTATTTAGTTCCAAACCCCCTGCCATAAGCAGGGACATGTTCCACCAGCCCAGGTTGCTCCAAGCCCCATCCAACCTGGCCTTGAGCACTTCCAGGGATGAGGCAGCCACAGCTTCTCTGGGCAACCTGTCTCATCATCCTCAATATGAAGAGCATAGCAACCTGTGTGTCAGCCCAACTTCTGCTGTGTAATGTAACAGCTAATGATTGATAGAATAAAGGGCACATTCTGTGGACAGCTCTTGGGCATGTCAGCTCCTCCCAGCAATGAGTTGGGGCTGATCTGTGTGAAAGAGAATGAAATCCCTGAATTGCTGGAACAGTGTTCATGCCCTGGGACTGACTCCAGCTACTGAGGATGGGCACAGGGAGAGATGTCAAGCTCTGCACTGAGGGCATGGGGCACTTTTCCCTTGGTGTTGACCTTTTTGCTGCTGGCTCCATGGAAATTGTTTCTCATGCTGACAGGGTGGGGGATTGAGTGTCTGACTGGCATGTTATAGGATGTGAGCTGAGCACAAGACAAGAATGTGGCCTTCGTACAGTGCTGTGTCAGTCTGGCTGTCTGCCCAGGCCGTTGCTTCCAGTGGGGTTATTTCAGTATAGCACTTAAGCTTTCCCCCTTGACTTATTTATTGGACAGAAATGTTTACTGCTCCAACTGTAATCCATACTGTTGATAGGGACTTGAATTAATGATGTTTGGTGCTGATAAGAACTTGCCTCCTTAACTCTTTGTACAGGCATTTATTTTCATCCTCAGCACTGCAGTGAAATTGCAAAGACTGAGCATCTACTCTGCCCTCTGGGCTCATGGAACTTCAGTTCCTGAGAACTTTCAACCATCAGATCAGTTTTTCTTGTATTTATTCTCACCATGCTGTTGGGTGCTAGAGAAGTGAGTTACCCCAAATGATCACATCTTTGAGGATAGTTTTGTCTTCAGAAATTCAGTGCTTAAATGTCCTGGACAAATGTGTTGTGTTAAGTGGAAAATCTTTTTCAGAAAAGACAATAGAAAAACATTTGTTCTAAATGATGAAGTATTTCTTTCCCAGATGGGAAAACTACAAAGCAACTTTTTCTGAGGTCATATAGGGAGTCAGCAATGTTCAAGTTACTAGCAATGGATCTGTGATATTCAGGCATGAGAGACTGGACCATGGACTGGAGACAGATCTTTATTGTCCAGAGCTCTACTTTCAAACTCCCTCCAGTCCCAGGCCAGTGTCAGTGTAAAACAAAATGCTTGTTGTCCAGAATTGCGAAGGAGTTTTCCTTGGTTACACCATCAGTGGCTGCCAGGAAGAAAGCACAAAGATACATTGATAGGGAGAAGGGGTAGTTGCAGTCCCTGAACTACTGCAGAGGAAGAAAGGGCAGATTGTCCTCTCTGAGAGGGGGATAAAGGAAGATAAAACAATCCAAGGATACACTTCTGGGTGAAACCCCATTTTTGGTACAGAAGTCCCTGTTGCTGATATGTGATCTGCATTATGGGGCAGAAAGGAAACTGGGACATAGAA